>NC_087476.1:18594357-18896630 GCF_036417665.1 Passer domesticus | reverse complement strand
TGTTGTTTGTTTGGGGGGTTTTTTGGTGGGTTTTTTTTGGGTTTTTGTTTTGTTTTTTTTTTTTTTTTGAAGGGGAGTACTGGTTTGTTTTTTTAATAGTGAGGCTGGTATTTTGAACTCTATCTGCTGTTGAAGCCTTGCCTCCCCTCCCTGTGTCTGATGTGGAGTGCTGCATTGATGCAATAGCAGCTCGCCTCAGGCTTTCACCTTGGCTCCCAGGGGGCCATCCCGCAAAATGAATCAGCAGCCATCCTGAGCAGACTGATTAAAATGAAAATGGCAAGGCACATGTCTGGGCGGAACTAGAGCTGAGCTGCGCTGCACTGCCTGTCTGGCAAGCATGCTCAATATAGCTTTTGCTAATAATGGCTTACCGCCTTTCGGGTTTTTAAAGGTATTACCGTCGACCCTTCCCCCACCTCCTAAACAGATAAGGGTGCTGGGGGCTTCCCCCCCTTCGCTGTATACTGCTCACGGCTAAAGTTTGCCAGACTGACATGCAGCGATTGCGAAAAGACACACTTGCTTTGCAAGGATTTGCTTCACAGATGTGCTGAAATACCAAGAAAACATATTAACATGCAGCTATAAATTATTCCCAGATATTAGCTGAGAAAGAAACCTCAGATGAAGAGGAAAGCTCAGCTACTACCAGACACACCATTTTCACACACACCACACCACCCCCCAGCCCTGTTTTTTACACCTCAGCTTGCATTGGCACCTTGTGCATTATGCATCACGAGAAAATGACTGCCAGTAAACGCAGAGCAGCTTCCTGGAGCTCTCTCTGCCCTGTGCTTGACACACTCAAGCTGGATCTCTACCCCCCCCCCCCCCCACAATCCCCAAGCAGATGAATGTGTGCATAGAGAAAGAGCCATTTAAAGTACGCATCTCCTGCAGTCCTTTAACAAAACAGAAATATTTTACAGCCAGCTCCGGTGTGCAAACCCAGCATCAAGCAAAGCATCAAACATCAATCCATGTGTGTGGGGGATCTGAAACCTGGGAAGACTGTTGTTTCATGAGATTTGGGAATTGCTCTGCCTGGGGATTTTTGGTGGATTTTTTTTAAGCAAGCAGTGGCATATCTCTAAAAACTGGCGTGTATGTGCTATACATATGCACATACACCTCGATGTGCCTTCGGTTAAGCCCTGTTTTTAAACCGCTGGGATTATTTCCTTCCCCCCTCCTCCCCCCGCCCTGCACTCTAGCCCTGTTACTGCAGTGTGAACCAGAAATCAATAGGGCTGCTCTAATGGAGGTTCCAGCTGCAGTTGGCTGTGCAGGCGCGCACACACACACACACACACACACACTGACGTCTGTGAAGCTTTCTCAGCCGATTGGGCACCACATCGGATGTTCTGTGGAGCAAAGAAAAGGAATCATTTACAGTCTGGAAAAAAAAAAAAATGGTACCTTGCATCTCCCTGTCTCCAAGAGCACCAGGCTGGGCTCGCCGCACAGGCTGGCTGCAGAGTGCGAGTGAGAGCTCAGCTCGGGGTATGGGCAGCTACCCGAGGACTCCCCCAGATTACCAGAAAAACTGACAGGGCACACAACCCCACAATTCATACAGGATGTTTTTATAAGGTTACCCATTCATACTGTGAAAGATAAAAATACTAATACAGAAAAACAGACACAAAAAATCACAGCAGTTTAACTGATAGATTATTAGAGCTCTTATGTCCTTTGATGTGTTTGCAAGTATTTCTGAGCTCTGAAGAATATTTTAATGAAAGTTTTATTTTTAAGGGCTTTGTCAGAAATTATCCACTGAACATTTAATATTTTTATGTAAATCGCTTGTTTCTCCTTTCTTAATTTGTTGACTATTAGTCTCCAGTTTTATTTTCTATGTTCTTCAAGTAATTTTTTATATAGTTATGTGTGAAGCCACCCCTTGTTACTAAAACATGTTTGGATTTTTCCTCTTTTAAACTACAAACCTCAGACTTGGTTTCCTCATGATGTGGCTGTTTTTCTCTGAAACAAGAATCAACCCTGTTAGTGAACATATTAAAAAAATCCTAATTCTCTACTCCTAAAATCAGGTGTTCCTGGGATCTGTGACACTGCAAAACACCTCCCCCACCTCCCTGTCTATGTATTTCAACTTCAGTGTATTGAAAGCCACTGCCCCAGCCAAAGTCTGGCTCCAGTGAAGCATTTATATTCCTTCCACTCAGCCCTGTGGATCTTTTGCAGGGCTCAGGATGCCAACCAAAGACCTGATCTGGAGAAATAAAATCTGGGAAAATGAATGAATCATAAAGCCATATTGCATGACAAAGTCACATCCCAGCCTATGTTCAAGAGTTCTTTTTTATGCAAGCTTTTAAAGAAACATGGTTTAAAAATTATGGCATATGGCAGGTTACTAAATAATGGGCTGTAGGAAACCTTAGAACAAAAGGGAAGCACAGAAGTCCACCTTGCCTTAACATCAGCAATTACACCACCACAGTGCCCCCTCCCCAAATATTTATCTAATCTCTGCTTTAATTATTTATACTAGTTGCTTTTTTCTGCTGTCCTTAGCAGTTTGGAGCACATATTAATTGTTTCTCTGTGTGGAGACATTCTGCCTAGGATTTTTTCCCTCCCTCCTGCCCAACCCCTATTAAGTTTTAACCCCTTTTCTACTGGACAGAAAGCTCAGACTGTGTGAGCATTGTAACTGCTGTTCATTAAAATGTGTATTCTTTCAAGAGCTACAAGGTGTCTTGCTCAGCCTAGCAGTAAACTGTTTACCAGACTGATAAACATAGCATCACTGGCAAATGAACGCATACAGTTTAAGTATTGTCCTGGAATATGAAATTAGAGTCTGAACTGTAACCTAAATGCTAAAATGTGTTCCTTTTTTATATTGTTTTTATGAGAAAAAAACAGGTTTCCACATAATGAAGCTACTAGGGTACTACCAATTGCCTTACACTGTATTTATTAATATCAGTGAAAATGAACAGTGGCAACTGCCCAAGGATAGAAAGCCCTTAACACTAATCCTAACATTCTTAAATCTTCCCTATCTTTTCCTAACACTGGAATTTAGCATTCCCAGAAACACAAGCCCAGGGCATTAGGACAGCCACTAGGTCTGAGCAGTTGCTGAGTATCTGTACAGCAGGTAGCTACTTTTTTGAGCTGAAGTTGAGCAACCCCCCTGGTTAATTATTGTCTGGCTTCTATGAAATCTCTAGATGGAAAGGGGCACCATGGGCTGGTTGGTTAAATTCTTCTCAAGGATTAACCAGCGAAGCTGGTTCTAACAAAGTGTTTAGCACACACCAGTCATTCCAGTAGCTCAGTCCCCACCTCCAAATCCATGAGTATCTGAAAAATAGTCCTTGCCAGTCCATACGAGTCTTGCCAATATACTTATAATTTCTGGTATTTTCCCATCTTAGTGATTTTTGTTAAAGCAGCACGTTAGTGTTAACAGAATCATAGAATAGTTAAGCTTGCAAGACACCACAGTGGGTCATCTGCTCAAGCAGGGCCACCATAGAGCCCATGGCACAGGATTGCATCCAGACTGTTCTTGAATATCCCCAGGGATGGAGACTCCACAGTCTCTCTGGACTCTTCCTGTGCTCAGTCACCTGGACAGTAAAGCTCTTCCTCAAACTCAGGATGAACTTCCTGTGCATCAGTTTCTGCCCGTTGCCTCTTGTCCTATTGCTTGGCTCCACCAAGAACATCCTGGTCCATCCTTTTGACACCTTTACATACTGACAGACATTGATGAGGTCGCCTCTCATTCACCCCTTCTGGCAGCTGAACAGGCCCAGCTCCCTCAGCGTAAGACAGATGTTCTGTGGTAATCACATATCCTCTGAAGAGAGAGAGACATAGTTCTCTCCCAGGATTTTCCTGGGAAGCTGTAAGAAAGCTCAGAGAAAACAATTCTTATCTCCATTTGCTGCACCTGTTGTTGTGCATATATAGAATGTGTTATGGAGATTGTTTACCAAAGGGTGATTTCCTAATTGGACTCTGGTGATGGTGTTTTGATTGATTGACCAATTAGCTCAAAGCTGTATTGGACTGTCTGGCAAGGGCGATGGGTTTTTCATACAGTAGAATGTAGTAGTATAGTGTAGTGTAGTAAGAATAAAGCAATTGATCAGCCTTCTGCAATCATAGAGTCAATGATCACTATTACTGTGTTGGGGATGCCCTTCTACAATAATGTTCCAGTCCCTAAATCATCTCTGTAGCCCTCCATTGGACCCATTCCAGGTGCTCCATGTCTCTCTCGTCCCGAGGAGCCCAGAACTGGACACAGCACTCCAGATGTGCCTCACCCGGGCTGAGCAGAAGGACAGGATCACCTCCTGTGACCTGCTGGCAAAGCTCTTCCCAAGGCACCCCAGGATACCTTTGGCCTTCTTGGCCACATAGACATGCTTCTGGCTTGTGAGCAGCTTGTTGTCCTCCAGGTCCTTCTCCACAGAGCTGCTTCCCAGCAGATCAGACCCCAGCCTGTGCTGGTGCATGGGGTTGTTCCTCCCCAGATACACGACCCTGCACTAGAACTATGTGTAGATGTTTTAATCTCACCATGAATATTACCTTTTCAAGCAAATTAAATGCCTTCCCTAAAAAGGCATGTACTGCTGACATAACCCAGCTTCCCTCTCTTCCAGGTCTTCCTGGAAAATTCTGCCAGCCCTGTGCATTTTTCTGACAAAGATGCTATTTTTAGACTGAATTAGGGTACAGCCCCTAACACAGTTCCTAATTATGTCTTGCTACGTATTTTTGTTATTTCTTAATAGGAAATTAAAAAAAACAAAAGGCAAACTACCCAAAAGCTGAGAAGTCTTGCCATGTTTTGCACTTTTCTTTTGCTTTGTTTCTCCTTTGGCTATTTGAAATACCAAGAGTTTTCTGCTTTCAGTAGAAAAGAATTCCTATTGCCAGGCACATTTTCATTAAAAATCTGCTCAGTTCATACACTGCCTTTCTTTTAAAATATTTACTCTTTAATTGCTATGCTTAGATGACTCTCAAAACTATTTAATTTTACAAAAAATATCCAGGGAAAAATATTCAGAAATCTTCAGTCATGACACAGTATAACTCCATAACTGCATTTATAAGCATAAGAACTAGCTGATATACAAAAGTAAACACTTTAATACACAATTAAATCAACCTAAAACAGGACACAGATTGATCATCACCCTGGCATATTCTTATATTGTATGGACATTCTAAGTCAAAGTGTCCCTTGACACCATTGTGCTCAACATTTCAATTTATATTCTTGTATAAACCTGAACAATTTCTATTTGAACCCATGCATTTTTTTTCCTAAATGTCGTGGTTTGGCCCGGAAGTGTGTTTCTGGAAAAGTCGTGATCAAACCAATCAGTGGCCAGATTTGAAACTGGCACCTGTGGTGGCCACTGAGGATCTGGATATGCCTCTGAGAACACACAGGGGTTAAAAACAGAAGATTCCCAGAGAACTTCCTGACCTCTCCCCTGCCCAGCTGGGTCTGGGTGGGGAAGGCCATGCGGCCTGAGGGGGGGGAGGCTGGAGCCCTGAAAGGAGCAGGGGTGGAGGAGACCGTGCAGGGGTGGAAGAAACCTGGGATGTTTGGACAGCCCCCCCCCCCCACCGGGAGAGAGCAATAGAGACTGTGCTGGCAGCTCAGCCGGCCAAAAGCAGGGAATGCAGCGAGAAAAGGTGCCCGGCAGCTGTGGGAGTCCTGGGCAGACAGAAGGGAAGATTTTAACCCCTTGGTAGAATAATGGAAGCCTTACAAATACTGATCCTCCTGAATCAGAATGAGGAGAGAGAGATGAGGCATGACAAAATGGGCAAGTGTGAGGAAAGTTGGAAGAGGTGAGAAGAATCCTAGGTAGGAAGAGATGATGGAGTGGCCTTGAGCTGGACTCTTTCTTGTATAGCCATGGACAGACCCGTGTTTTTCCTGAGACCCGGAGACTGCATTTAGGGGGAGGCAATACCTTGGAGTCGAGAGTGAAGCAGTGGCGTGAACAGAGACGGCTGAGGAGGGTGTGGGATGCCCTCTGTCTCCGTGGAGGGGAAGATCTCTGTTCACGAGGCGCCTCAGCCCCAGGGAGTAAATTTGGAGGGGACTGGTGTCCCGAAGATGAGAGACTGCTGCTTTTGTTGGAACTGGGTGGAGCATCCTTAAACAAGGAACCCTAAAAGCAGTCCTGGCCCATGTGCAGTGGTGAGAGCACTGGACATGGGGGGGAGAAGTCACGAGGGCCGATGTTCTCTGGGTGGGGCCATGGGTGACACGGAAGCACAGGAGGTTTTAATTGTGCTTCCAGGGGAAGCCTATGGTGCAAGGGGGGACTCCTCTCTCCCTGATGGATTTGAGGGTGGATTATTTGAGGGGTGATGATGGACTGAAAGTTGATTATGTGAGAGATGGTGACAGGGTGGAAATCTATGGTGTTATCTCATTCTGTGGAGAAAATGGAGGCGGGGAGGAGGAGAAGGAATGTATTTGGAGGGTTTTCATTCTTAGCTTAGATGTTGTAATTAATTAAGTGTTGTGGTTTTCCCTCCATTCCGAAGTTGGAGCCTGCTTTGTTCTGTTTCCAGGTCACATCTCACAGTAACCATTTTGGAAATGTATCTTTCATGGGGGCCCTGGCAGTGTGCCAGGGTCAAACCATGACACTAACATATGCTTTAAATAGCAAAGAACAGGGCTGTTTAAATAAATATAATAAATATAATTGATGTCTGGTAATTTCATTGGAAATTTTCCCCTTCCTATATTGCTTGGCCAATCAGCTTATTCTCCTCACCCTTCATGGTTTCATGGATCATCACTCCCATATCCCTCTTCTGTTATTATCTCAATGCCAAGCAAAGTAGTTCTGTGAAAGTTTGCACACAGAAGGTACTGCTCACCTCTGAACGTCTTCCCTCCATAACCGCTCTGCATGCAACTGCAACCATATACTTTTAAAAAGAAGCTACACTAGGAAGAAATGGCGCTCATCCTTACATGGCAACTTATTAAAAAAGAATATTTGTCTGGGGACTAAGGGTAACCTCCTAAGCTTTGAATGACAGAGAGAAAGACTAAATCCCTGGCCTCCAAACAGGGGTGCTGGTGAGTTTTAAGGACCACAGCAGAAACTGGTGTTTTAAAACAGTTGGTCTGCCTCATTCACATGGGCACCAAAAGCTCTTTAAATTCAAGTCGCATGAAGCTGTATCTGGAAACTGCAAACAGTACCATGAAAACTGATGCATTCTGGTACTCTCCAAAGTTAGCTGTTGCTGATTCCAAAATTAGTAACCAACACAAACTTTAACTACATCATTTAGTTGCAGTTGTGAAGTTATGCACGCATATTTGAAAAAAAAAAAAGAAAAAAAGAAACCACAAACCTGAAATATATTTGTAACTCCACAAGAAGCATTATGAAGAAGGTGAAGTAGAAAACAGGATGCAAGTGGCATCAGTGACAATCTGCCACTTGATACACCTTCTATTTCACATCTTTACCAGTCCTGTTCCCAGCTCCTGCTCCTTCTTTGCTATCACTTTGTCAGCCATTGTGCTAAACCTAGCCAACTGGCTGACTGTAACTTCCTTTTCTCTCCCTCTCCCCTCCCTTCAAATGAAGATGATTCCAAGTTCCTGCACCTGAAAAAAACAAAAAAAAAAAACAACCCAAAACAACTCCATGCATCAGTACAGACTGAGGGCTGACAGAAGTTTTGCAGAAAAGTACTTGGGATCCTGGTGGACAGGAAGTTGAGCAGGAGTCTGTGGCATACCCTTGAGGCAATGAGAATTGTCTGCACACTGGGTTGTACTAGATAGAACATAACCAGCAGGCTTATGGAAATTATTATTCACTTCTAAATGGAACATCTGAGACTATCTCTGGAGCATTCCACTCTGTAAGAAATGCATAAATAAACTGGAGCAGCTCCAGAGGAGGGCCACCAACTTATGGAGCTTGAGCATATGACATATAGGCAGAGACTAAGAAAAGTGTGTTTGTGTGTTCAGCTTGGAAGAAAGAAGGCAAAGTTCAGCTGCTGTCTTCAACAATATGACAGGTGGTTATGTAGAAGACTGAACCAAACTCTTCTCAGAGGTGCAAAAACAGCGCAAAGGCAATGGTCACAAATTTCCACAATGTTTTCCTAAGGAAAACATTCCTCTGGTCCTCAAAAGGTTCACAAAAAGGTAGTGGGGTTTTCACCTTTGGAGATACTCAAAACTAGATTATGCAAGTCCTAAGCATGTTGTTCTGACTGTGATGCTAGAAAAACTTTGAGCTGGGGGTGATACAAAAAACTTCCAAAGATCCCTTCCAGCCTAAACTGTTTGGTAGTTCTGATCACATATTTAAGTTCAAGGACTTTTTCGAAGTAAAGTTCAATTTCCACCTAGAAAATCTTCATGTTAATCTTTAGAAAGATGTTCAACCATTCTTAACTACAATGTACTTGCTAGATTACAGACCAGTAGTAATAATGTATATGATATGAAGAACAAGACAGCATTACCTGTGCATTCCCAAACTAAGCATATTGAGTATAGTGAGAAAACAAGACGACATGGGTCTGCTGTAACCTGACCAAGGTTTTATATATATACACACACTCTATAGCATATGAATTTACGTGTTTGTACTCAGAATACCTCAAATAATAACGAATTAACAAAAAATGAATTATCCCAAGAACATACTGCTTATGAAATTTATAAATCATGACATTATTAATTGTCATTATTTATTGACATTATTAAAATAAATTAAAATTACTTAAAAGTAATTTTTGTAGCCAAGATTCACAGGAAACATAGATATGCAAAGCAAAGCATATTCTCTGAAATGAATCAGGGATAAAATCTGTGAATTTTAAAGGAAAAAACATATGCAGGATCTAAACTAAAAGATAAACTTAAAAGGAAGTAAGAAGACAAATAGATAATATTTTTTAAGAACTAATGAACATCGTGCTCTGGGGTAGGGATAAAGACTCCCATACAAGCATGCAATCCAAATGTGTATGCTCGTAGGTAAAGGGAGATCTATTTTCAAGTTCTTTCTTTGGTTGAAATGGCAGCATGTGAAAAACAGAAGAAAACAATAGAGGGTATCACACTTGTATAAGGCATTATTAATTCTACCAGATGAACTCCTTCTTCACTGTGCTAGAGTGTTTTATTCTTCATTGACTACCTTACAAAACCTAGTACAAGAGAGAAGAAAATAGCTGTTTGGTCCAAACATTGAAAATTAATTTTTTTAGCTACATCTATGCAACACACAAATTCAACTTAAGCCCAAACATGAGTAATGGTGACATCAAGGAACTCTGTTTTACCCCTCAAATTAAACAGAATCAGAGTGTAATGGAAGAAAGATACAAGTCCCTAAATATTCATACACTAATTCTTGAATTAATTTAATATTTTCTATAGGCAATACAATACGGGAGAAAGCCAAGTCTGATGTTCTTTTTCCCTGTGTACAGGAAGTTCCAATTCCTGAGGGAATTGCTGCTTTTCTCTCATCTAAACATAATTTACCATTATTTTCCAAACTACCACAGGAAAGACTAAATAAATTCTACTAATATACCTATAGGTGACCATTAGGTAATTCATTCAAAGACCAATGACTAAAAAAAGCAGTATGGTTCTAACAAAATGAATAGTAAATATGCAGTGCAAAGGATCAGACTGTTTTCTGTTCTGCAGATGTAATCTTTATATTTTCTGAAAAGTATGAATGATAATTTAAGAGAGACTGACAGCACCATAAGAATTGGTTCTCTGATTGTATTGCAAGATTTATCAGATCAAAACTTTTAGCAGATAAAAAAGTCTTACTTCTTACAGAAATTAAGTTACTCATGTAGCTTGCCATTTATACAGGTAGAGCCTGAGAATCCCGGTAATCAATCAGAGTTGGGTACATAATAGCCTGGGATTATGAAGTGCCTAGATAATTCACATGTATAACTCTTCAGAAAATTAATAAACCTGTACTGTCAAAGAGAGGAGACTGTCATGGATATCAGTGAAACTACACCTGTTGGAGAAATCCTGAGATGGAAAAAGATGGATTTTCAACTGCATCACACAGATTTAAAGAAACAACAACAACAACAACAAAAACACAAAAAAACCCTAAAAAAGAAACACAAAACCTACAATAAACCTCTGATGTTGTCTTGTGATGTACATATATGGCATTACATTCACAAAACTCAAAGTCCTGATTAGATCCATCATAATTTTCAATGCAAAATATTAGTATAAACATCTACATACCAATGGGAAAATAGTCACTACCTAAAATAAGATTGATACTTTAAAACAGTAGCAAGTAGATTGTTTAGGTAGAAGTTATTTGAGAATATGAACTATATTTTTATTTAGAGAAATTAAAATAAGGCAGAGTCTTCTGAGAAGAATTTTCTCCATTTTAATGAAGAGGCCTTAAGGATTCAGGAAATATTCTACTTTTAATTATGGTTTAATTGGTTAAGAAAAACATTCTAACTTTTAAAAGTTATATTAATTAAATTTTCAATTGGTGCAGGTTTTAGAGAAGGCCCATTATTAAAGAGCAAGTAGATTAAAAGGAAAAGCACTTGATCAAAACTGATCATGCCACCACAGGCATATGAGTTACCAGCCATCAGTGGTATTACAGTAATTTGCCATGTGCTCTCTCCCAACTGTATCTAATTAGCATTTTATTTCAGTATTCACTGTAAGTTATTATGACATAGCTTAAATGAAATGAATACTTTTCACACTGCAACAGCAAACTAAAAATACACATGCAGTAGATTATGGCTCAGCTGAGGTCCTGAAGCTCATTGCTCTATGGTAACCTCACCATTTTCAACATGTCCAACATTAACATGCCTCAGCGTGTTCCCTTTTTCACTTCTTCCTCCTCCTTCCTTAGACAGAATTTCAGGATTGGTAAGAAGAAAGAGGAGAGAAATAACAGACTGGCCATATGACCAGGATTTCCAGACACCCTGGTTAGTGGGATCTGGACATGCTTTGTGGAGCTGATCTATACAATTGCTAACCATCTGTGTAGTATGTGCATGCTAGATTGGATTTGCACATATGTAGCAAGTTCAGTGCATGGCACACAGCCCATATTTCCCTCTGAGATTCCCTGGATGTGTGCCCATCCCTTAATTCTGTACACCTCAAACAACTCACTCTATTCTCCTTTCTAGTGGCATACAGAAACTTAGGAAAGTTGTCCTATAAAGTAAAAAAGGTTTTAAGAGAACAGCAGCCATCAAACACATTTTTGAACTTCCTCAATAGCACTACATTAGTCAACAACATTAGCTGCAAATTATTTATTACAAACAATAGCAACCTATTGTATATATACATACAACAGCATGAGAACAAATACCAAACACACTTCATCACAATGAGCGTTTACATAACATGGCTCAGGTTCTCAGTGTTATGTCACTAACGTGCCTCTTTCTGTAGCCCCTTGAGTGCCTCTGGCTTTGCAGAGCACATCCTGCTAAGCAGCACTGGTATGGCCCTAGGACATGTGCAGTCTGGCCTCCTGCAGCCACTGCTCAATCGAGTAGGCTGGAGTCAAGCGAAATAACAGCCCTCAGCATGGTCGGCGGAGGGGGCAAGCACAAGCACAAAGAATTAATCATGCAAGCCAATCTAAATCGTACAAATTCTGTCAAGCAAATATCTATAACATATTCTGTCACTGAGACTGTCAAAATGTGCTAAATCCTCAGTTTAAGTGAAAATAGTGCAAATATTCTAAATTACAGCAATTATGGCAATATGCACCAACAGAAGATCTTGCCTTACCCTACAAGGATTTTAAAAATTCCATGCCACAAAAGGGTTCAGAACACATACTTTCTGCTTTGTACTCTTTCCTCCATTCACCAAACTTAATTTTTCTGCATGTTAGAAAGTCTCTTATTTTCTGCCCAGGAGTAAAAGCTGCACCTGTCCTGCTCTTGGCTGGACTGTCAGTGCAGCGCTAACTTTATCAGCTCTGGGAAAAAGATTTGTTACTTAACTCGTACCCTAAGGCTCTGCAAATGATCTGTAACAAGTCATTGTCATTTCTTCTTCTGCTGCTGATTCTGAAGTATTTTCACTATTTGCAATTTTCATCAATTTCTTAATTTATGTATTTTCTGTAATTAACTCAAGTATCCATCACAGCTATATAATTATATATTAAACAAAACCCAGATTAATTTGATCATGAATTTCCTGTACCAGAAGAATATTTAAGTGTTTTTGGCAAAGCTGAAGCAATTAAACTTATTTCACAGTGCATGGTTCCCTACTTCAAAGCAATTTAGGTCAAAATAATAAATAATAGTTTACACCATTTTCAATGGAACCACAATGGTTAGTTTCAGCAACTCGTTAAACAGCTAGGGGGAAAAAAACTCCAAAAGATTTTAAGGTGGCAAATTCTCCAATGAAAAACAAGCAAAATTTTTCTAGAATCCAAGTTTGAACTACCTATAAATTCAAAGTCAAGAGATCAGGTTATAACCCTCTCTCTGAAATGAACTTTTTATGCCTATAAATAAATAAATAAGGAATTTATTTTCAAGCTCTGCTTTACTACTATCTGAAAAATGGCATATAAAAATTCTTTATCATTTACAGAGATTAATTAGCAAGTATTAGTGGCAGAGGTGCTAATAAAATGGCACTTTTTTGTGATCACAGCTGTTCTCAACCTGCCACTATTTTGGCATTGTAAAACAAAAACCATGGTATTGTCCTTTCTTGAATTTTGAGAGTACACAGAAATGAATTAACATCCAAACTGGATTTCTGAATGGCATACATTTTTTAAAAATCCCTAAGGAGTAAAGTAACCAGTTATTGCCAATTCAAAATAGGACCTGCTTCCTCTGAAGCTGGTAAGACCTAGAGTGTCACCAGGTCAGAAGCTTGTAAGAAGCTGAAGATGCAGATGAATAAAAGCAGAAGCAGCTTAACACCACAAATACCATTTTGAGTTTACTGTGGAAGTATAGCAAAATCAGATGTGTTTGTTCAGCAAGAATAAGGTCAAGCAAACACACAATTATATGAACATCTTGTGTAATGTCCTTATGGTTAAACCCTCTCCCTTTTATTCCATAAATATACTGGTTACAGCCTGTCTGTACAGAACAGGCTCAGGTGTAACCCCTCTGAGACAGGGGCACAGCATGCAAAACCCACAGGTTAAAAGAAAAGCATGCATATGTATGATGCTGAGAATGGGGAGGAAAGAAAATTAATGAAAGTTGATCTGATACAAGGCAAGCATGAAATGAAAGGACATACAACACATGGAAAGGGGATGGATACGTGAGTACACCAAACAGAAAAAAAAGTTCCGTGCATTAAAATGGAGAGTATGGTAAAATTAACACTCCCCCACTCACTTGTATTAGAAAGATTATTTTCTTCAAAAGGAATTACAATTGTCAACAGGTTATAGGATATCACTTTACTTCAACAAAACTGGAATAATTAAAAACAGGCTCTTTTGTGAATCAACTGAAAAATGGATAAAATACCTGAACTCGGAGGATACCCAAACAGAAGATGCACTAACAAGTTAGGAAAAAAAACCCTCTCATGCTCTTTATCACTTCATCTTTAACAAAGTCCATCTGTACAAGAGCTCTCATTTCTCTGCTAAAGAGAAATACAATGATTATACAATGATTAGAAGCAATCACACCAGCAGAAATCCCACAATAAATCAGGATGATGATTCAGCATTTTCTCAGCTCACTTGAATGAGTAGGAATTAATTTTCAAGAGCACTGGAGAGATTAGCATACTTCTACATTTTATTCAATTGCCTTTTGTTTTCTATATAAACTGCCTTTATTTATCCATTGTTCACAGGCAGGACACTATTTTTTTTACACATAGCAATGAACACTTCAGAGCTCTCTGACGGAAAACTGAAAGACTATGGTTTAATGTGAAGCAAGAATTGACCTTTAAGTCCTACTTTGTTCTATTTTCATATAAATTGATCAGAATCTAGGGAGAAATTAATCATTTTTCATTTCACTGTCCTGTCCAAAGTCTCTGTATCATACACAAATCTACAAAGTTCATGAAAATAAAAAAACAATGAAACAATGAAATAAAATATTTGCTAAAGTTATGAGGGAATTCACAGATACAACTGAGCTTCTTTATCTGTTTTGAAAATGTACCTATTCTGGAAATAAAGACTTTCATACCCTCATATTAAAGAAGTATCTCTACCTGCAGTTCTCCACAACTCAATGGCAACTTGACGTAGGTTTCAAGACGAAAACAAATCAACAATGTACTTTTAGAAAAACCAACTATGATAAATTGGAACAAATCCTCTACCAGTGTTCACTTTCAAGATATTTCTAGAATAGAAAGTATCACGCATAGACTCCAGATTCTCTCTTTTAGTTATTTCCAAGTGCCATTTAATGTTAACATTATAAAATGCATAAGGAAGTTGAAAGGAGATGAGATGTTCAACTTTTTCAACTGAAAGCTATTTTCTGTTTTGGTATAAAACTTCAGAATTCTACCTCTGGTTATACTGATAAAAGTACAAACTATGCAAGCAAGTATTTGCTAGTAGTCACAATTTTTGAGAATTAAGAGCTTTCTTTTTTAATAATTTCCATTGGTCTTTTAATTTACAAATATTTGTAAATTATTAAAAAACTAAAAATTATTAATTTTTACAAATATTTTGTAAAAAATAATGATTTTTTTACACAAACTATTTTTGCAGAACAGTACAGGAAAAAAATTACAGCTCTTTCAATTAATCTGACATTGTCATTCTAGGGGTGGGGTGACAGCAAAAATTTTCTATTTAGACATTTTAATTTTTTTTCATTGGAATTAAAAACCCCAGAGCCTGTATTTCTTTTAACCTGCAGATTGTGCTATATATCTTGTCTGTAGGTGATCATGCAGGTGGGAACACATGAGTCAAGCTTGTTGATATTAGTTACATGCAGCTATTAGTTTGATCAGCATACTATTTACAGAATAAAAGATATGGATTGTCCATCAGCTTCTGTACAGCCATACTGTGAGCCAACCCCACTGCACACTGAAAACATATAAATCAACGAAAAACTTCTCTGCATATGCAAGAGTCACATTCTGGTAAAGAGTAAAACCAGGTATGAAAATATTCTACTTTACCACATTCCTATATTCTGTTTTGTGGTTCATTGAAGTAATGGCCTTGTACATAAAAAACCCACATACAACAGCAAGGCGACTGGAGCTTTTATTAGGAAAACTTACAAAAGTTTATTATATTTGAGGAATTGGTATAAATTGAGTTTGAGTTTTTACAATCCCTACAGAGTAAATTCATTACCCTCAAGTTAAAAAAAAATTCTCAGAGACAAGTGAAATACAACTTATCCAATACAGAACAATCCATGAGGAAAACAGAATTAAACATCCTGGAATTTTGGCTCTTTATATAGCATGGTCTACATGACATACCATATGCTGAGAAAACACATATGAGGAAAGAGGTTTCTACTGGTAAGATTATACCTTCAACCACACAGTCATAATGTAAACTAGTATTTGGTGTATGCACTGTTATGTCTGACATATGAAACTTATTGGTAACTCCATACATCTGAACTCTGACACAGTCTAAAATAAAATTATCAATAGGGATATAATCTCTACTTTTACAAAAGGCAAAATCTTATTGGGGAGAAGTCAGCCACAAGAAATATAAAAAGGATGTGAAACAGGATGGGATACAACTGTTCTTTTCCTAAGAGACATTAAAAACAAAGTGCTCGAATTAATTGGTCAAGAAGTAAATAGAAAAATTAAAGAGATACCTAAAATAGAAAAATTAATGAGATACCTGACCAGTGACCAGACTCAATAGTACATAGCTGTGCCAGAGGAGGTTTAAGTTGGATACCAGGAAAAGATTCTTCACGAGGGGGTGGCTGGACACTGCAATAGGCTGCCAGGGCCAGTGGTCACAGCCTCAGCCACGTGGTGTGACTCTTGGGGTGTTCTGTGCACAGCCAGTGGTTGGACTTTGATGATCCTTCTGGGGCCCTTCCAACTCAGGATATTCCATTATTCTATCATTCGGTGGAAGAATGCAAACTGAAAAAACGTATATTGTTAGCATTGTTGTTAAAGAGAAGCTACCTTTGAGATCAGTGTTCAATTTTCCTGATTTTTACTAAGCAGCTATTTATAAACAGTCCAGCTTTTAACTGGCTATACAAGTAATAGCTTGTACACAGTCAGTTCTGAAACCTTATGATAGCTAGCCTCCTATTAAAAATAAATAAATAATTTAAAAAACCATTTAAAAAGGCACAACAGAAGATAAGGAAAAAAGACACTACCCATTTACTCCCCTCCTTTCAAACTTCTTTCTGACCTTCATTTTCTCTTCCTCCCTTCCTTCAGTTCTTCAGAGCACCCAGTATTTGCTACTCAATAGAAACTGCTATTCTCATTTTCTCCTCCATTTCCTAGCTGCTGGCATTCTTCTTCTCCTTTTCCCTTTCCTATTCCTGTCCAGGTGTTTCTTTAAGCTCATAAAGTTCTACTACACACAAAACCTTCAACTAACAACACCTTGCTGCGACCCTGAAGGAAGGCTGTATCAGTGTTGTGTATTTCATTCACAACAATCAGCTGCCTGTGACAAACAGACTATATAAAGAGCCCCCTGACACATTTAAAATATCCCCATTTTTAAGAAAATCAGAAATCAAATATAAATATAGTTTACATCACTCATAATAAAAATAGCAGCAACAAAGTAGCGTGATTTCACAGGGAGTGAGGAGGAAAAGGTGAGTGGGAAAGGCACTATAAAATGAGAAATCCTTTTGTTTCTTTAGTTTGCTGCTGAACTTCTTTTTTCCTCTTTCTTTGCATTTTTTTTTCCAGACAGGGTCCAGAAATACAATAGTATACACAGAGAGAAAACTTTTGACTCATCTATTTCTGTTAATTCTATTTCTCCTTCTTTAAAATGACTAAATGTTCATTTGCAGATATGAGTGGAAGCGAAGGACAAGTGGGAAGTCTCCTTTCAAAAATAAGAAATCTCTTTTCAGGCAAATATAGACAGTATAGGGTACAATCTGAATGAGTAAACAAAACAAACAAAAAACCCCAATATTAGAAAAAAAGGAGGCACTGTCTTTAGAGAATTGAGAAAATGTGCACAAAACATGAAGATAATTCTCATCCCAAATCCATTTATTACTGTACAAAAATCTGAAATATCCCACCTTGAAATAATCACATCGCATTTCAATTTACAACTTGGCCAGACTAAATGATGTTCATGAACAAGTAAATGGTTATGCTGTGCTATGGTTGCATCAAGGACTGAAACACACCCTGTCACATAGGTCCAATGATACTTCCTCACTTCCCATCTCAACCTCTCACATTTTAACTTTTTCTCTTGCTGCCTCTTCCTCTGACTTGCAACATTTTAAGTCCTACATGTTTCCATACTACATGAGTTACTGGCTTCCACAGATAAAGTCAAAAATTACATTTGGGCATAATTTAGGTAGGTGTTATATAATCCAGTTCCAGAAGTTAAATGAGGGTAGAGTAGAAAGCATTTTTTTAAAAAAAACTTATTTATGTATTTATTTATATGGGTAAATAGCCCTGTAACTACCACAAAAATCTGCAGTGAGTAATGAGATGGTGGCAGAAACATGAAGTTGTTTTTAGAAATACTTTAATGTGGGCTATTAAATAGGATATGCAATATAGTATTTATCTAAGTACATAAAGAGTAACTGTAGAGCTGTGAAATAAAATATTTTATCTGGCTGCTAGCAGTATCCTGTATTCCTTTCAAAGCAAGCAACTGGGCAGTTTAGGGAAAAAAGCAGCTGTTTACTTTGACCTGGAAGATTAAACCATTGGGAGAGAATAAGGGATACCTCCTTCCCCCAAAAAACCTGCTAAAACTATATACAAATAAGCTTCCGACATAGCTGGGGCTAAGACCAGTATGCCCATAGCAGAGAGGAATAAGAGTGCAGTGGCAAGATGCACAAAAGCAATGAGGCTTCAGAGAAGATGAAAAAAAAAGATATTTTCCCAGGGATCAGACAGGATCATCTATAATTTGCTGCAACCCAGGGAGCCTCCAAAAGTCACTGAGATAAGACCAGGACTGAGAGTAAAACCCATGAAGACACAGTTGGTGAGGGGAAGATGTGTTGTGTTCTGTTTCACCCAGCTGATGCATTTCTCTCTGCTTTACTTATCTTGCTCTAAAAATAGATTTTCATCAGAATAAGAAATATGTTTTGAAGACCATTTTGCATATACCTACTTTAAGGATGGTGACAAGCAGAACAATACCAGACTAATGATCAACCCAAGAGTCCCATCAGAATAAGAAAACACATTGTGCGTTCAGCACGTACATTGCTCAGGAACTTATTAGTCCTGAACTATTAGAAACTGCATGATATTTCCCTATGAAATTAAAATTTGCAGTTTATTCTACTACCTCATATTTTAACAAAGTGGAAAGAATAATGTTATTAAAAACCCTTACAACATACTTTCTGTTTGTTTTGCCTTCACAGCCAAGTTTCCTAATTCAGCATACTCTCAAAGCAACAGCCAGACAGAACTTTAACAAGGCCTATCACAAGGTTAGGTATCTTGTGATATCTATCCTTGTGGCTAGAAATTAGGCATTCATGTTAGCTTCCAATGCAAAAAACTATGTAAAAGCATGCTTAAGAACAAAGTTATCTTGGTATTTTAGAACTTTAAGATACATATTTAACCACACAGCAGGAGTGGTTAGCCTATTACATAGAGGCATTGTTAGAAATTGTTAGTGGTTAGCATATTACATAGCATATTTCACAGATGCATTGCTAGAAAACCGTCTGTGTTTGTCTTGAGTAATAGAGATAATTCATGTTTTGATATTTCTATTCTTCTTCACGCTTCATACTGTGGAATAGGTAAAGGATTCAGAGTTAATCCCCAAAAATAGTTCCACCAAAAAGCATGCACTGCTGTTTGGATGGCTGTAGCTATTTTACCATTTCCAAGGAGGGCAGAAAAATACATAGGTACTTTCAAAACAGAGATACAGTAAACCAGACTGACTGGTATGCCTGTATGCTTACATAAAAATATTCTTCATCTTCAGGTCCTAACTCAACATTTTTTCAAGCCAGCTGTCACCTAAAAAAACCCCAAACTCACAAATCACCAGGATCAGGGGGTGAGTCCTGGTGAACAACCTGAACACAAGGCAGCAATGTGTAGTTGAGGCAAAGAAGACAAATGGTAACCCAGGCAGAAGGTGGAAGTTTGTAATCACTCCCTTCTAGTGAGGCCACCCCTGGAGTGCTGGGTCCTGTTCTGGACTCCTCAGTGCAAGGACCACATGGACATACTGGAGAGGGTCCAGCAAAGGGCCACAACGATGAAGGTATGGAAATGTGTCTGGTATCTGCAAAGGCTGAGAAAGCTGAGTGTGCTCAGGCTTGAGAAGAAAAGGCTCACGGGGATGTAGATACCAGAAATGAGGGTGCAAAGACGATAGAGTCAGACACTTTCCACTATTGCCAGGATGAGAAGCAATGGGCACAAACTGAAATGCAGGAGCTTCTGTCTGAACATCAAGAAACACTTTGTTACTGTGAGGATCTAGCACTGTCACAGGTTGCGCAGAGAGGCTGTGGACTCTCCCTCCCCGGAAGACATTTAAAAGCCATCTGGATATGGCCCTGGGCACTAGATGCCCCTGCATGAACGACAGGTTGGACCAGATGACCTCAAGAGATCCCTTTCAATCTCATCTGTTCTGTGATTCTGTGATACACAGAGGATTCTTTCCCTACATAGTGTTAATCACTTGCAGGACTGTGCTTAACACTTTTAATTGCAGTTGGAACTTATTTCTTGGAAACACCCTTTCTAGGGCCAAATTTTTAAGAACAACTACAGCAACGAGCTATATGTTTGTCATTTTAGGCCATGTCTATTAGAAAGTAATTTCTCTGCGGGTGAAATTTACTCTTTAGCCACCAGAATTTTCTCACTGAATGTCTCTACTGAGCTCCTTTTCCCTGGCAGGGCTTTGTTCAAAGGTTGTCAAATGTAGGATTTCAGAGTTCAGATATTAAGAGACCTTTGCTGACTGCTGAATGTCACTGGAAATCTATGTGTACATAAATCTCAAATTAAAAGATACACTGCCCTTATTTTATATTTGCGAGCAAAAGAGGAGCAGGTGAGGGACTTTAAACCTATTTCAATAAAAGAGAGGCAAAGAAAAGAAAGATAAATGACATACAGAGAAGGTGAACATGATGTAGGAAATTAATTATGGATCTGCAAAGAAAAGCAATGCACTTCTGTTTTGGTTCAGTCTCAAATGAAAAGCTTATATCTTCATTTGTGGAAGAGAAATATGTGGCAGAAAAGGTCAGATCCAATTTTTAAACCAATAATAAAAAAAAATAAACCAATACTTTAATAAGTGTACCCTGTGCAGGAAGAGTGAAATCTTTACTGGTACCACACAGTGATTAAGAACCTAGCAGCTCTTTTCCTTCCACTTGGTCTCTGACTCTGCCCATGCGCACACTTGCTCAGATGCTATAGAACAAATCAGGCACATGGTAGTCCCCATTTTAAAAGAAAGCAAGCATGAAAGCCTGCAAGGCCACAGATATTTATTATCAATAATTGCAACACTTTGATAAGAAGCCAGGTACAGACATTCTTTACAGATTGCAACCCCTTCCCTCTATCTAATACCATGCTTAAAAACTTTTTGGGCATTTTAAATGCCAGATATGACTGTGGAAAAGACTCTTCATGCCAAACCTATGTCTAAGGTGCCTCACAAAAAATGTTTCTCTTACTTGGCAAAAACAATTTGGAAGTGCTCTGGACTGAATCTCTCTATCAAAACACTTATTTTCGAGGGAAGCATATAAGAGAGTAGTCATTTTAGAATATGATTATGCAATGAATATCTATTAAGCCCTTTAAATAACATATGTTGAGTTTTAACTAATACATGTTTTGTTACAGCTATATGTCCCACAAACATAGCTGTATTTTCCCCAAGTAAATTTATGCCTACTAAAAAGTATCATGTGTTTCCAACTTCATCTTGCAAATGCAAGCAAAATACACATTTTCGACTCTTTTTATTTTTTTTTGTGAAAAATACATATTGCGGTCTTTCAACAGAGGCACCACTGCAGCAGATTAGGTGGCAGGAAAAGGCCATCAATGAAACCACAGGACAGGTTCTTTAAGGTGGAGCCTTCCTCATGTTCTAAACTATGTCCTTCAGGCTTACCCAGGAAATCAGCTTCAATGGCATGTGATGCTATATCCTTGAGTGGGAGAGCCCATGCTAAAAAATACAGCATTTGGCAGTGTTCCTTTAGACTTACTCATACGGACTAAAATCAGAGGCACTTACTTTTTAAAATAAAATGAATTGCATGCTAAGCCCATACTTAAGATCAGTGGCGTTTTCTTCATTATATTCTCATTTTTTAAAGGAAGTTTAATGTCTTTCTACGGAAGTAGTTTAAGCTGTATCTTAATTTGTGCATGGAATCTCTTAGTTCTCAATATAACCTTTTTATTTTTCCCGTAGCCTTTTGAGAAATTATTCCAAATTAAGGAGTGAAACTGGAAAAAAAGTATTTTAACTTCTGAAGTTAAAATAGATGTAAGTTCCACTGTAGTAAAAGCCAAGATACATTTCTTTTAAATGTAGAGTCCATTTCTACTGATGTAGATAGGCTGTGCAGTTATGTTAACTAGAACACTATTTTGCCAGCTTTAATCACATTGAAAATCTCTCAGTACCTGATACTTTGCAAGCTAGATGCAGTGGACAATGAAAAGTCTCATGTGTTTGAAAAAAAAAAAAAAAGTTACTTGAAATGCTTTGAAAATAATTCTTTTTTGTATAGCACCAGGATTTCTAACACCAGTTCTACAAGCAGTTAACTGCATCCTAAAGGGCACTTCAAAGCCTTTCCAAAACTCTCAATGAAACTGTGCTCCATCCTTTGCTTACTCACTCTACCTCAACTCATAACTCTTCAGGGAAACAACAGCAATGCCATCACTAGAAGACTAAATTTTTAGGGACTGGAAGAGAGAAAATAAAAGAAAATTAAGTAAAAAAATTCTTCAAGCACTGTGGAATTTTTTTTGTTTTCTTTTAAACTCAGATTTTCTGAGTACTTAAGGAATAAGAACTGTGAGGGTAATTATCACTGCTTCTAGAACACTCACATGTATGTGGAAGAAATAAGGACATGGATTTTTTTTCCAGTTAATGGTATTTTCAGCTAGAATGAAAAAAGATTCTGCATGTAAGTAACCAGGTTTCTTCAGGGATTTCTGGAGAAATGAAGATCACTGACATGGCATTTTTTCCAGTGTAAATACAAGCATTGCTGGAAGTTCACAGCAGAATAAAGAACATGTCCATTTTTGTGCTTCCAAATAATGTTTTACTAAGACTGCAGGAAAGGACCCCATATGTTGCTTTAGCTACACAGAAGAAACGTGTCAGCCTGTGGGAGCAGGCCAGGGAGCCGTCAACATGTTTTCCTTGCTGACACTAGCACACAGCCAACTGTGTGTTCAAACTTACCTGTGCATGGGCAGAGCTCTCCAGATACTTATACAGAGCATTGAGACATACCAACCAGCTTGTAAAACATCAGTCAGCAGCTGAAGACACCTCTCGTCCTGACAAAAAGATAAGGAAAACAAAAAATCCCGGAGCAGCCCACTGGGACCAAATTAAAGGGGGCAACAAAGGGGTATCATTCCTTTGAAAGGCTAACCCTGCTGATGGCTGACTTTAAGCACTCAGATCGAACAGATAATGAGGTTTCGAAGTCCTACTCAAACCCAGTGAAAAGACAAAACTTACAGAACAAATTATCCAAATCAGTTTGAAGAACCATACAGAATGTCTTCATAGGTTGTGTGCTTCATGTGAAGACGCAAAGCATTAAGAATAGGCAAATGATGCCTTAGAATGACAGGTGAGCACTTCCCAATTAACTGATTTGACTGGTAACAGATGACTTGGCTGCTTTCACGTATCAGTTGGTCAAGTTTCGTGTGTGATTTTAGCCACCTTCACAGTCCAGCAGAATTTGTAACTTAATGCACTCCAAGACTTGCCCTTAACACAGCCCTTCGGCTTCCATGGAGTAAACCATTTCTAGGGCTACCCTCACCCCTGTGCAGTCCCTTTTATTCAAAACTGTCAAAATTAAGGCAGCTGACAGAAATGGGTAAAGATCATCTTTGCAACCCTACAGCAAACCAAAACAATTATTAACCACACTGCTTCTAAGTAGAGCCTGTTTTCACCATATCTTTGCAGGTTTTGTCCAAGGTAGTGCTTTTACCTCATCACAATTCTGTCAGTTTATGGCAACACCCTCACAGCCCCTCAAAGGGTCTCTCACCTTCTGCCTGAACTCCTCCTAGACCACCTTAAGTTTATCTCATTTAAGACTCCACAAATGCTCCCACATCTTTACTTCTCTTTGTCCCCAGAGGGTTTTCAAATGTTTGGAAATACCACAAAATATCTCTCTAACTCTGTCCCGGAACTCCGTCTCTCCCCTCCTCACACACCCGTGTAGGCTGTGGCACCGAGGCTCTGTGACCTCCCTTAAAGGAGCGGCCGCACAGAGGAGGGAATTTTCCAGCTTTACAGGGCAGCAGCGAAACAGCGATGCCGGACTTGGAGCCCCACCCACACAGCATGTTGTGCAGCCTGTCCCAGCCCACATGCAGGGCTTGTCCCCATGGCACGGACGGACGCTATTGCCCCGACTGGCAACAGCTCACAGCAGCGGGACAGAGCACTGCTTCCCAAGTCTCTGCTACAACTGTGTCAGCAGAAAGTGAAATAAGGAGCTGGGGTTTGTACAGAGATATTCCGAAGCTGTTCACAGGGCCGTCCATCTGCCAGCCCCTCCGCTGTGGTAAGGGTGAAAGGAGACATTCCAGAAGGGAGCAGCTGTCCCTGAGGTTGCCTGTTCTTCCCACTTGAACATTAAACTTACCTCCTAATCCACTTCACCTCGAGGAGCTGCACAGCAGAAAGCAGAGCAGGGCTGCGTGAAGCAGCTGCCTAACTTGTACCTGAGCTCCGGCCCTGCTTCTAGGAGAGCCTGCCATGGTGCTGAGGGCGTGGGAAGCCAGAGGCATGGTTCCATGCCTGGGACCACAGGCATGGAAGGAGACCGCAGGGCTCCGGAGCAGGCAGGGGAGCTGGCCGGCACACAGGGGAGCTGGCCGGCAGACAGGGGAGCTGGCCGGCAGGCCCTCCTGAGGGGCAAGAGCACCGCCATTCCTGCCTCTGGCAGGCCCTTGCTTGTCTGTAAGAACCTTCAGCAGTCCTTCTAGTCAGCCAAACCAAGAAAATGTAAAGAAAGATTTTAAAAGTCAGAGGCATGTGACATTCCTAAGGAGGTCTTGGAAAGCCAAATGATAATTTTTAATATATGGAATTGGCAGAGTGACCGGTTGCAGGTTTACAGTGCTTGCATAGCTTTCACAGTTGATTTGTGCTTCATGCTTTCCCACAATAAAGACCATATTTCATCGATCTGAAATGAAACGGTGCATTCTTCTCTATGTCTCTGATGCCATGTGCCAGTAGCAGCTCTTCAGTGTATATTTTAGTTTGCTGCAACTTTACCTCACATGTTCGTTTATATATTATATGAGAGGCTACAGCTCCTTACAACACTGGAAGAAAAGCAAGGACACATTTCCTACTAGGACCCCAATTTAAGGTGGCCCTAATTAACTCACATGCACTCTTGTAGCAGTTGAACCCTGCACATCCTACCCCTCCCATGAACCCTAATGTGTGAAGAGCATGCCTTTCATCTGACCATGTATCCTACTGCTTCCTATACAGGGAATCCAAGGCACTTCACAGAACATCACTGGAATCATAGAATCATGAAATGGGCTGAGTTGGAAGGGATCTTGAAGATCATCATCTGAAGTTCCAAACTCTCCTGCCACAGGCAGGGACACCTTTCACTAGGCCACATTACTCAATGCCCCGTCCAAACTGGCCTTGAACACCTCTAGGGATGGGACATCCACAGCTTCTCTGGACAGCCTGTTCCACTGCCTCACCTGTCTCACAGTATAAAATTTCATCTTGGTATCTAATCTAAACCTACTGTCTTGCAGTTTTGAGTCATTCTCCCTTGTCCTGTCACTATGTGCCCTTGTAAATAGTTTCTCTCCATTTTTGTTGTAGGATCTTTTCAGGTAGTGGAAGGCCTTGGTTAGGTCACCTCAAGACCTTCTCTTTTTCAGGCTGAACAATTTCAATTCTCTCAGCCTTTCCTCATAGCAGAGGTGCTCCATTCCTCTGATCATCTTGGTGACCTCCTCTGGACTCACTCCAACAGGCCCATGTCTTTCCTGTGCTGGGTGCAGCACTCAAGATGGGGTCTCATGAGAAGGATGCCTTCACACCCTAGAAAATATATCTTCATTCAGTAAAGAACATTGAATATTCAGAAGGATCTATTGGCAGCTCTGGATTTAAGAGAGTACTTTAGATTTAATTTTCCAGTATAAAGGTCTTGATTCAAAGCTTTGTTAAGTTCATTGCAATCTTTATTTCTAGCAGGCACAGGCTTAGTTTAGCTCTTGATTTAGCTGACTGACCATCCTGATGCCAGGTCACAGATCCAATTTAATTCTGACTTCCTCTTTCCCTATTTAGTCCCCTCATTTGTGAATATTTCCAGCAGTCAGGAGTTAGACATTCCTGTATGTGGTGAGCTGATGTAGACTGTATGCCAGGGTCCCACCAAGAAGCCTTGGCATTCCCCCTCCTCAAGTGGACAGGAAAGAGAGAAAATAGAACAAAAGACTCAGGGGTCAAGATAAGGGCAGAAAGATCACTGAAAAATCACCATCACAGGAAAACGAACTCAACTTGGGAACATTATTGTAATTTATTACCAAGTGTTCTGGTTTAACCCCAGCTGGCTACTAAGTCCCACAGTCACTTACTCACTCCCCATCTGTAGAATGAGAAGAAAAAAATTGGTAGGGTAAATATTGTATACATCCAAGAGATGATCAGATAAAGAAATTTCTCTTAGCAATGCCAGTTTGACTGTTCTTATAATGAGAGGTTTACCAGGGTTTACTTAGAATTCAAATCAGATACCAAATTCAGGTAACATATAGTGAGAATTAATTAAGTATGCAGCTTGACTCACATAGAACTCTTGGTTTAATTGTTGAACCATAGCTCTGTACATTTTGTTTTTCACTGTATGGGAAAAACAACCAAAATTTTAATTACAAAAGGTAGAAACCATTGCCACAAAATGCCAGTTACAAAAGCAGCTAGTGAAAGAAAGTAGTCCTTCTTGAACTTTTTGAAAATTAGTAAGAGAATTTCTAACATTAGTATCTTGCTTTTGATATGTTAAATTAATTGTCATTTTCTGTTTTTCCTTTGATTTCCATCTGCAAAGAGTAACAGTGGTCCCTTCACTGAGCCTTTATATTCACTGAATCATAGTCAGCTCTTATAAATGAACAATGTTAATCAATATGAGGAGGGAATGAAGCAAAGGAGTATCTGCATCTTGCAGTAAAACCTGAGGGTTATTATGTTTAGGCAGGATACACAAGATCAGAGAATTCAAAGAAGAGGGAATGTGACATTTTAGTTGCACAGTGTCTAAAGGCCATTTGGGTTGTGCTGCTAGTTTGTATATATGCCCAAATCAGTAAAGCCAGTATAATTTTATAACATTTCTTCACTCAGTAACATTTGACTTACTGCTCTGGTTTTTCTGCCATGCATAGGTGTAATTTTTCATTGCAAAAGAATGATGGAGGTCATATCAGCCAAGTGGAGTTAGTGTTTTCACATCTTAAGGTGGGAAGCAGTAGCCCAGTATTAGGAAGCAAGATGTTCTGTCTAAAAGACTATTGGATACTTAAAACAACTTATGAATTTCCCTTTCATCTCTGACACTCATATTTGAATTGCTTTGGTGATATGAGCAGCCATAAAAGTGGCCTGGTAGGAAAGTGACAAATACAAAAGAAACTATCTGCTGAAAAATACTGACATCTTTGAAAAGTGCAGCTGGTCACTTTTAAGTGCAGCCAGGGTATGTAGAAACCAGAGATACCATGGATAAGCACAAACCCAAGGGACTTCAATGGCAGTTTAGAATCTGATAAGGTGGAAAATCACCTAGCTCTGAAAGAACAAAAATCACAATCACCTAATGGCTGCTACAGGCAAAAATATATCAAAATTAGTGGTTGCTCAAAGTAGGATATCTTTCACTATCTCAGTGTTACAAAAAGGACCTATTTTTTATTCAAAATGGAGCCTCTTGATCTCTGAGAACTTCACAGTTGACTCCCACGTGAACTTTCTATCAGCTTTTGGGCTCTCACTGGGAACACCTGCCTGACTCCAGGCTCTATAACATGGATCCATTTTGAAGTGAGACTGTTACCTTATTGGTTCAGTCTGTCCTCCCCTTTTTTGGGGTGACTGGATCCCTCTGGGATCCTGCTGCCCTCTTTTTGGATAGTGTGGCCCCTTCTGAAATCTGTCCAATTCACTTCCTGCTGATATGATATG
The DNA here is from genome assembly GCF_036417665.1 of Passer domesticus. Taxonomy (NCBI): domain Eukaryota; kingdom Metazoa; phylum Chordata; class Aves; order Passeriformes; family Passeridae; genus Passer; species Passer domesticus. The sequence continues at coordinate 18,868,851 of NC_087476.1, read as the reverse complement.
GTTATTCTCATAGGTAACCTATCGTATCTGCTGTTACACTGGTGGTATGTTTGTTCCATAATGATAAGTTATAGTAACCTGTAGCAGTGTTTGATTATTGCTGTTACTGGTTATACTGTAATGTTGATTGATAAGATATTATTTATTGATAGTAATTAATGATTGCTGACAGTATATTTAACAGCTTGTGTATATATATTTATAGATATTAATTTATTAATTACATGGATTTCATTGATGATGTGGATTTCCTAGTAGCAATGTGTGTGGTACTTGTAGTAATTTGTAATAAAGTAGAGAAATTTAGGGGATAATGCCTTCATGTTGTTGTGTGTTACAGAACCTTGTGAACCTGTGATTGCAACTCTACACACCCAAAGGCCAGGTGACCCTTTAAGTTGAGATGCTTGGGAAAATCACTTCATGTTCTATGGTCCTTCGCTCTTTCTATTAAATTGTTCAAGTTAAAACTGTGTAGACTTCCAACTTTATGTCTAAGTCTTCCTTCCTGACTTTCTTTACCATGGGAAAGGGAAGAAAATTTTCATTGTGCCATCTATAGAAAAGAACAGGTAGAGGATAGTTTTAATACAAGACCTTATAATTTACATTTTGTCCCATTCCTTTACAGAGGAAAAAGAAAATACTTCACATGGAGAGGCTTCAGATGTCTCGTGGAACAGAAATGTGTACTGACATTTTTCTCTCTACATAAAAATGTTAGTCATGTAGAATCACCTACTACATATAACATTTTCATTTCCCAAGAGAGGAAACAAAAAAACAAATACAACATCTCTTTTAAATATTGATAAAACCCAAGGAATAATATTTACTGTAAAGAAGAAAATATTCCTAGGGTAACAGTGGAATACAATGAGATCACGCAATTACATATATACATGCAAGTAACGTGTAAAGTCCTTCTCTTTTGTTCAAAGATATTTTTTCTACCAGTTTAATTCTAATGGCATGGATCAGATTACAGTGATTTATTTTGAAAGAAATATGACTGCTAATCATCTATCAGCATAACAGTATTCAAAGGTCATATATTTATCATATGTTAAGAGAGGGCATGGGGTTTTTTTAATGTCTTCCATCTTCCTTAAGTATTGAAAGTAAATGATTCTATTATTCAGAAACCTCTTTCCTACACATGTTTCCTTAAGTTTTCTTCTGTTCAAATCAGTCTAATAAAAATAATGGAGCAGGTGATATTTCACCTCTTAATTTGTTTAAAATTTTAGGAATTATGTGGTCCAGAAGACGATACACTAACTGGTGAGAAGTTTACACTTGGGGTTTTTTAAGGACCTGCTGCAATCAATTTTCTTGTTGCTGTTTCCTTTCTTTCAATTGTCTGATATTTCAAGCAGTTTGGGGCAGATGCATTCTATTATGTTTCTGTAATCCCTGGCACAATTAGGATTTCATGTTATTTTATATATGTAAGAGAATTTTAAAGTTAAAAAATGCAAGTCAAGGCAAGCTATTATATATTTTAAACTTGATTATAACATACTAGTGTCAAAGCTCATGTGGGTATGAGGTGAATACATTGTATGAACCATTAGCTCTTTTCTCAGTACATGCCTATAGAATTTGCAAGTCTGTGTGTTTGTGTGAAAAGTACAGAATTAAAGAAGCTGTATAGCAAAGACTGGAATCCACAGGACATGACAAAACTTTAAGTGTCCATCTTGAGAAACAGAGAGACATTGAAAACAATTGGAATTAACTTATCACAAATGGTTTTAAAAGGTATTAAGTATGTATAACCAGTGTGAGAAAAGTTCTTTCCTTTTGATAGCCTTAATAGATTTACTACTTTGGTTTTCATTAGTATTTTGCTGTAAAGAGTTTCTTTATTGCATTAAGGAATGTAACCTTAAAGGCTAATTTTAGCTAAGGCATGCTTTCCTCCCAAGGCTCCATTGACAAATGGTTCTTCTGGAGGGCAGTTTAGACCCTACTTCATGTGCTTTGAATTAGTTTACTGAAGGAACCTTTCTCTGTCTATTGACTCAGCCCTGGAGAAAATAAGTTAGACTGATCTCTGCAATGTAAGCTTAGTCTTCAGTGAATACATGGAAAACCCTGTTAGCATTCAGGCTGTAATTCAGAATAACTCTTTTTAGGTCACATTATTTATGAAAATTTTTATTGAGTTTTCACAGCTTGATAACAGACTAAGATGTGTTCTTGGAATCAGGCATCTCCCACCCCCTGCAAGTGTTATGCACATCTTACAGACTAATATTGGGCCTCAGATCTTTGTGCCATCTGCTTTAGTATCCGTTTTTCAGCAGAGTCTGAAGCACATCAACAGTATTTGATTGCTTTCTGCTGTGCAGTTGCAGTGGTCCTGATAGCAACCAGTTACCATAATCTTTTCCCTGACACTCCATTGACAAAAAGCTATGTAGAAGGAGTTTCTTGGAATCGCAACCAGATTTATCTGGGACCCCTTATAAGAAGGCAAAAAATGCTGAAAGTCAGATATTATTCTAATTTTGTATGACTACCTCACTTAGGAAAATTTTCAAAATACAATGACATACACAGCAATGCCCATCCATAGCAATGTCCTCCCCATGTAGAGGACATGACCTCTACCCTCTGGCAAGAGATATTTCATATCTGAGAGTACCTTGTCCAGGAAGCTCTTCAAGATAAAGCAGTAATATCCATTGCAACGATGTAATTATGTTACTTTGATTTTAAGCACTTGGATCTACTAATAAGACTCAGGACAATTTCAAACACTTGGTTGGGCATGTACTTCTAATGACTGCAAGTCTTTGATTGACACCACATGCATGAAATTCTCTTATATGTTGTGGTAATATACACGTGGCACCTGTGAATATAGAAATGGCACAATCTCTTACATATAGACTGGGGAATTTATTAATATGAGGATTTTTCAGTTCTTTCATTCACTGTACATGAAGTGACTCAGACATGAAATTGAGATTCAAAGAATATTTTCACTGTGGAGAGAGCTTTAAGACACCAAGTCAACTTGCTTCAAGCTGTACACAGAACTGGGATATTAATTGCCATCTTCAGGCAACAGATGATGTCGTCACACAAGTCATACGATTTCATTTTCAGAAGAGCACAAGATACCTGTCATTCTGCAGTGAAGTCTCTTCCTCTAGAATCCTGTCAGAAATGCTGTGATATCTGTTAGAGAGCAAATGTGATAAGCTCTCTTTTTATTCTGTAACCTTTCTGGTGCATATTTGAACACTACCCTCACCTATGACAAGAATTATTTTGCACTATCACAATACAGATGAATTTTAGAGCAACTGTAAATTCAAGACAAAATTAAACAAAAATGGACAGATAGAGTCAAACAAATTCCAGAATAATATTTTGCACATGGTCCCAAAATTTTTGTGAAAACATTTTGCCTACCTGTATAAGTGAATCACAGAACTTTTACAGTTATCTTGCTTAATATTTTTCCATCCATTATAAGACTGCTTCCAGTCTTTGTCCTTAGCTACAACTGGGACATTCATCTAATAATATTTAATATAGTAAGGCTAATTGATACAGTAACTATTACCTTGATTAAACAATTTAGCCTTTGCGTGCCTGCTTTGCCAGATAAACATTCCTGGTGCAACCGACTCTTCATTTCTTCTTGCTGGATTTTCGAACTCTGAAGTCATGCGCAGCCTCTAATTTAGGCAACCACTAATCAGGCAGAAGTGCATTTACGTGTTGAACCTAGGTTGATCAATGCCCATGACATGTCAATTGTGTTTGTACTGTGGATGTTAACTTCAACATTTATGTGCATTTCTCCTCCTTTTATCACTAGCTAAATTTAGATGCAAGGTTTCACTGCAGGATAAAGAACAACAACCTATTGTAAAATATCCATCCATAAAATTAACCCAAAATGGAATTGCACTTCAGTAATCTGAATACATGGATAACAACACAGCTGTTGGACCATAACTGTACATGTTTTGCATGTACAGTTTGCCTAATATGCATTTAAAAATAAAGGTATCATTTTAAAAATTTGCAAGACTCTATCTACAGGGGTTTTTTTGTCAAGTATTATTTTTATGCTCTGTAAGTGAAATTCAAATCAAATGCTAAATATTCGGTGAATCAGTACCAGTGACAGCGTGGCTGTTATTTTCTCCAGTTATACTCACCTATCCAACAGAAAAAAATCTGCTGTATTGGTTTGTGTACACTCACAGACATTTCTCATCTCTTTAAACTTTTTTTTGTTCAATAAAGGTAATATTCATCAGTAAAAATGGTCAAAGTAATTCCATTTGTGTTAGGTTGTATTATATTTTAAAATTCTGTGTTCAGATTTAGATAGCAACAGCACTGACTGGGAAGCAGTATTAAATACCTGCCAAAAATTTACTTTTACATTACTTTCAGTGGAAGTGAAGCTTGAGAATTGCACATGTATTTATTTTTGTGAGAGGAAGAATTAGTTAGAATACAACCAAACCATTGAAAGTTATTCTGAGCTGACAGAGTTTTCAAGCTACTTAATAAAGAAGCCTAGAATGAGGTGTGGCGTTAAGCACATTTTCAAGTATTTTTATTTCAGTATTTTCTTAGTGGGTCCTTTTGGCCTACAAGAAGAGTTTCTATTAGTATGAGCCAGTAACTGCAATGTGCACTAGAATTTCTTGCATATACTTTTATTTTCTGCAGAATTTGTTTGCTCTGCAAATATCACTGATATTTAAATTTAGAATCATCAGATTTTATATCTACAGCTTACAATTAAACAAATTATATAATGAAGATATGTCTCAAAAATAAATCACATAAGAGAATGAATAAATTAAGTCATCCTCCTTAGGTTTTGCCACCTGCTTCTTCTTGAAGCTGTGTTGTTGCACTGTATGGTGTTTTGTCTGGTATTTCCTCCTGCAGTTCTCTGGTAGCTGCATACAGCCAGACCATGTCATCAAGTCTTCTAACAACTTTTAGCTCACACACTCCAAATACTTCATGATTGAAGGAAAGCATCCATGAGTTCTAGATAAATAGTGTTCTAGTTATGACAAGTGAAGGTATATGTGAAATAAAACTCATGATTCAGTATTTTGCATGTACCTGTGTCTGACTGAGAGGCTATGCATGTGGCACTAGTGAGCCTCAAGGGCTTAGGTCTTAAGCTCCAACCACAAAAAAACTTGGTTAGCTTTTAGGTTTTCATTCATGTCCTAATATTGGATGAGGAGCAACCATCAGAAAAGGAAGCAATGGAAATTTCTTCACACCTACCTCTTGTTAATGGATATTCTAAACAAATGTCACCTTCATCAGCTACAGGGCTAAGGGTTCCTCTACACAGCCACTGGATCCCAGCCTAGAGATTCAGGGGTCTCATCCTAAGCTGATGGACGTGTCTACTTCTTTGCCATTTGCAGGTTCAGTAGGCTGAGCACGTGCTTTGCAGATAAGTGCAGTCACACAGAGAAAAGAGGCAGAGCTGGCTACATGTACCGCCACCGACCAGACGCAGCACCCACATGTGACAATGACAAGACTACAGCCAAGTCCTCTTCTTCCTCTTGAGCTGGTATGGAGTCAAATTCACTAGCTGGAAGCATGTGTGTCCCTACTCACTATACTCACAAGGAGATGCACATGTGGAGGTCCGTCCTAGTGCTGTAACTAGGAATTGTTAGGGGCCCTGCATAAATATGGTCTGAGAAAGCAAACAGGCCAATCATAGTTCTACCATATTACTGCAGGAACAGTACGCTATTCCTAACTCCAGCCATGCTAATACTAATGAATGGTATAGGATAGGCTTGAAGTCTGCTTTATTTTGCTTAGACCAAATCTGTAAATCTAAACGTTTACATTTATATTCCACATTCAGGAATGTATATGTTTGGTGGTTTGGTTTTTGTTTTTTTTTAAATTCCAGATTGAAAATGTAGGTTTTAAATAATGAAACCGTTACTTGAATGAGGAAAAACTACAGTTCTCTCTCCTTCACTCACTCCATCTTTTCACCCTCTAACCTTTAAAGAAAGCTGCAATTCCAAATCTCAAATGTCTCAAATGTCTCTATTGTCTACACAGCGGGGAAAACATTGATCTCAAAATTACTTCCTGTTCGCATCCTCATTCTGAGGTGCCACTGGAGATAACAGACTGTGCTAGGATGTGCTGTTCATAGGACTCACACCTATTCTCAACAATTAAAAAAATATTTATATAGGATATTAATTTCTAAATTGTTCTGTCCATAATTTTATCACCAGCCTCACTATGTGAACTAGTTGACCACTAGATATAAAGTCCTGTGTAAAGGCACAATATAGCAATTTTTTTTTTTTTTTTTTTTTTTTTTTGCGTGGTTCAGTTGATAAATTGATGAATAAATTGAAAAATGTTTGAAGTTGCTCACATGCAGCTGACTGCTGCAGATTCTGGTAGACACATTCTCCATACAGTACACCATGAACAGAAATGTGTTTAGCAGTCCGTTAATGGCAGTAGTTGATGTAACCAGCCAGTCAAGATAAGAAATATGGAAGCTAAAGTAAGCAACTTGAATCACTGTAAGAGCCAAAGGAAGCTTGTAGCTCCATACTACACAGTGCAAAACTAGACATAAAAGACCTGCAGCCCTGCTGCAGTATGGCAAACAAGAAGACCTCAGTGTTGTAAACAGTCTTTCTCCCATGCTGAGATTGACTTTCCCAGTCATAAAAAAACATTTGCACTTTTAAAGGTGATATAGATGCAGAATCAGTAACAAACGACTGAAGAAAGAGAGGACATGGTTCCTACAGCTGTAGAGAAAACTGTACATAGCCAAAAGTAATCTTGGCATGTTTTTACAGATGTGACACTGAGAAAGAAACTACTGTGAATGTTGTTATCCTCTATTGCTAACATGAAGTTTTAGCTGCTGATCTAGCCTCTATGTAACCAGATTTGTTTGACTTCTGGATGAAGGAACCATAATGTTATCATCAAAACACTCAATTGAATATTGAACTTCGGGGAGAAAAAGATTCTACCTCCCACACTTCATCCCACATCTAATATTCTGAAGCTGTACAATGCGGACATGAATATAACAGATCCCTGCCCCCTTCACAAGAGTATTGGAAGTTGAAGTGTGAGTAGTTTCTCTTCACAGAAATTAATGACTTTTTGCTAATTAACTTTATTTTTTTGGTCAAAACACAAATTCTAAAAAAAAAAAATCTAAAAAAAATTCTAAAAAAGGATTTTTAAAAATCATGAGAATTACCTAAACAAAATTAACCTTTCCATCTCAACCTCTAGTCATATTTTCTTTCAGTAGTTAATCCCTACTGATAAACTAAGTATAGTGTAGTCAGGTGGTTTAACTACTTTTGTAATACGTTTTGCATATACTTTCTGAAAAAAAACAACTTATTACTTCAATGAAATCTGAATCAGCGCAATTTCAGGGACTAACTAAAGTTAGCTACTCATTCCTTTTTGGACTAGTTGAATATGTTTTACTGAGTGTTCATAACAATAACAACAACAGAAGCAACAAAATATTGTTCTTTTCATATTCATTGTCTTCACCGTCATCAACATTATATTAAATTGTATGGATTTATGGAAAATTTGATTTTTCAAAAGCTAAAAGTTTCTCTTCACTGAAACGAATATTTTTCAAAAACTATAACTTAACTATTTAGCTATTTATGAGAAGAGGGTGAAGAAAATAATGGCTATCTAATGGATAATATATAGTCCTTTATGAACTACATTCTCAGGCCAGAATACATCTTCAGAAATGTACCAAGGGAGACATAAGACTATGGCAAATCAGAGGGGAGGAGAGACTAGAATTAATAGAAAAAATAGGACTATAAAGATTGAACAAGGATCTTGAATCATTCAAATGCAAATATTTGGGGGTTTAGAACAATTAAAGGGTTATTTCTGTTCCCTTCTTCCAACTACATTAGTTTATGAGGTTTTGTATGGATTGCAGCTTCTTTAGGTCATACATCTGGAACACTTCTTTTCCCTTAAGAAAAACTTCAAATCATACATTTTTTGGTGTTTCTGTGGCTGAATGGAAGTTCTGAAATATTAAAATATATGTTAAGTATATTATGGAGTTAACTGTATCTGGGAGAAGGTTAGCATAGCAATTTTCTGTTCTCTTTAGTATGGTGAGTGTTCCGTCAAAGAATCAAAGAATGGGTAAAGTTGGAAAGGACCTCAGTGGGTCATCTGGTCCAAACTCCCTTCTCAAGCAGAATCACCCCAGAGCACACTGCACAGGATTGCATCCAGATGGTTCTTGAAATCATCTCCAGTGAGGGAGACTCCACAGCCTCTCTAGACACTCTGTTCTGGTATTAAGTCCCATGCACAGTAAAGAGGTTCTTCTTCCTCATGTTCAGGTAGAACTTCCTGTGCATCAGTTTCTGTCTGTTGCCTCTTGTCCTAACCGTCCTATTAGATGTGGAACATTTAAAGTGGTATTAGATTAAGAAACTAATGCATAGGATATAAGTATTGGGAAAGATAAAATAGAAAAAGGAAAAAAAGGAAACATATGTACTAGGAAAGTAAGTAATAATTTTCTAAGTCCAAGATGACCATGAAGCTAGAATGCTAGAACAGTTGAAGGATATGGCCTTCTGAATATTTTTGGAAGATAAAATGAACCATGAATCTTCATATTTTCACTTTTTTTAAAAGTGTTTGTAAATTTCAGGAAAAGTTGAATAGAATGTGTTGGAAAGACAACAGAGAAATTGTAGAGTTGTTAAAAATATAATAAAGAAAATCAGAACAGGAAAAAAATATTCCAGAATGAACCCACCCTCCAGAATGAAAAACAAAAATAAAAAGGGTAAAATTTTACAAAATCATGGTACAGTTTTGGTAAATCTCAGAGAGAAAAAAATACCTCAAGGTATTCAGAAATGTTGGGAAGGTTCAATGAAGTAGAAATTTCTAAGAACATGTATAAGAAAAAAGCTGTGAAGTAAAGAGAGGTAGAGAACTTTTCTTTCTTCAACTCAGATAAGCATAGCCACTGTTCAGTAGTTCAAAACTAGTACTCAATCTGAGATACAGGACTTTGACCTTGTAATGTCATAAAATGTAAAGGACAGAAAACAAAGAAATAGATCATAACAATAAATAATTTTAAATAATTGGCTCTGTCTGTTAATTGATGAACGATCATTCCTATTAATTTTTCTCATCCTCATTTTAACAGATTTTACATCTCCTTAAAAATTTAATATTTTAAGGTGCAAAATAAAAGTATTTTCTGATATTTGTTCTCTTTTAACACTTAATTTAGACTCCACTTTTCCTTGTGTATTTGTAGATTGTATTAAAAATTCCTCCTTCCTACTTCCTGTCTTCTCATTAAAATCTTGGGATTTTTAGATTATACCCCTCTGTCAGTGATTGATTGAAGCTGTTGAAGAAAGCTGGCAAAAGCTTTTCCCAAGGACAAATGTGAGAAATAGTTATGGTGAGTTTCGTAGTAAGATATTACAGCAAAATAAACCATTGCCCAAACAGAGGTTTGATCAGAAGCATATCTGTGTCATGCTGTATTGACATTCATTGCAAAGGCAGGAAGTTATCCTATTTGACTTGGTTTCCCAAAGGTATACAGAGAGCCTGAACAACCTGAGAGTGGAACACAGAGAAAACATAGAAGGACCATTTTGATAGAATGTGCTACAAGAAAAAATACTGGAGAATTCTGGAAAAATAAATTTCTCCCAGTTTCATTCACACTGCCTTTAGTGTCATGAGAGAAGTAATGTGACTGTATGTCATCAATAATGTGACTGTCTACACAGTTTCAACTTATAAAACTGATAGTAAAATTACAATATTGACTAATTGTTCATGTTAGGATTAGGAACATCTTCTTAGGTCACTGCATTTTTAGGACACAGCAGTCTAATTCTTCTCATATTTATTAACTTGCACTTTAGTTTCTCCTCTGCCTTGACTAGTGTTTTGTAAACACTTCATAGATTTCTGACATTTCTTGACCCTCATTGCCTCAGAACTCACCTCAGTGATCCCACTTAAACAAAGAGAGAATCAGCTTCTGGATATAACACTACATCTGTAGGCTGAAACCTCTTTTATCATGGTGTCAAATTTAACGTCTGTGACTGTCCTTATATTTCATTTGATATTAATGTTTTCTAATTACAGTTGCTCAATTCCATAAAGACATCCACTTGGAAAGTAATATTTTCATTTTAGTATATACTTTCCTATTTTAAAAAGTTTTCATTTGTGACATATAGTAGTACACTTTACTGTGGGAAACGACAAGTATTGACTTTTAGCAAAAGCACAGTAAATATAGGTCTTTCATTTTCAAATTGAAATTTCGTTTTGGTTTTTGATACCATTTCCATGAGAATGACTTTGGACTCTTCATATCTACTTGAATTTGATTTGCAACTGTGCTCTTTATTTTGTCTAGTTTCCTTCCCTTGCTCTTGTATCTTGCTACTGACTTTTCTCCTTTTAATAGTATCTGCAGATTTAAGTTCTGGTATCATGAATAGCACTTCCATAAAATTACCTTCAGGTTATAATTGGATTACTCTCAGGAATTAAATCTGCTGACAAGTTTTTCCAGATCTGAATATCAGATACAAAGGCCAAAGGGTCAGACATACTGTATGCACAGGAGGTGCTGTGGCACACCTTACACTCAGCTACCCTACCGAAGCCCAGTAGCTTCCTCCTGAGTTTGGTTGTATTTCTTCTAAAGACTGTGTAGATCTGGGACATGAAGAGATGGGGAATTCAAAATTTGCCTTAGTATCTTTGCAAAAGTTAATCAGATTCCTTTTGAAATTTATTTGGATTTCCTTTGCCCAACTTTCAGCCAATGGTTCCTATCATGATTTCTTTTGCTTGTTAAAAACACCATCTGTACATGGTGTTTTTATACATGGATGGTAGCTAAGCACTGAGAAAAATATTTATTGGAGGCGAAATCTGTGGAGCTCATTAAGACAATGTAAAGGACCATCCTCAAATTTCTTATCACTTTTTGTCTCTGTTTTGCCTTCCCTTTCCCACCTTCTTTTGTTTTAAGCAAAAAGTGAGCAGTTCTGAATTTCTTCTCAATAAGTAAGTATGTGTTTGCTCCTAAATTGCCATTAGCTACACTGAATGGATGCAACTTTGTGCAAAAGATGTCATATGCACCTATATATTGTTATTTTTTTTCCACACAGAAGATTTTTGGGATAGTTTTCATTCATGTGATGGTGTTCCAATCCAAGATGATTTGAGTTCAGAACACAAGAATTAATAAGAAAATATCACTAACATGGTGTCACTGCATTTGTGTTTTCTGCTACCCAGCCATTGTCTCTTGCATTACAATATAAATTCTTGAATTTTGAGTTGCTACAGTACTTTGAAAAAAATTAAGTTTGTGATGAGGATTCCTCTATAATACAGCAATATGTGGAGTATGTGTAATAGAACTTATTAAATATGCAGGGTATATATGTGTACATCAGCTGTTACCCATTTGGCAATTCTGTTGAAAGCTGTAGCCAGAGGCCAGAAATGGCAGATATGAGGGAAAAAAAACCTCAGATAGTGTAAATAGTGACAACTTCATTGCCCATTATAGAGCCATGACAGTTTATTCCAGTGGAGCAACTGACTGTAAGAACTTGAATCCCTGAATTATTTTGATCTCAAGAGCTTCACATCTCTGTGAAAGGGCAATATTATTATTCCTGGATGGTAGTGTCAGGTGGATTCAATTTGCTCCAATCAGGCTGGGAGATGCGTTACAGCCTCTTTGAAATTAAGGTCCTGGACAAAAGACCTTAGGAACAAGACTGGGATAGAAATAAATGACAGCTATTTCCTGCAAATTGGCAAGAGTAGGTTCTTGATGTATTTACTTCATTTAGAGTTTCAGGGTCAAAGATTTTATGGGATGAATTGTTCTTAATTTTTCATCCTGTAATTTATGGGGCTTTTTGTTTTGGGGTTTTTTTTATTATTTTTTGGGGGGTTTTTTTGTTTTTTTTTTTTTTTTTTGAAACATATAGTTGCCTATTTTACTTGGAAACTACTCTTTCAATATGGCAGTGTGTCACTTTTTATTTTAGTGAAGAAGAATACCATGTTTGCTTCTCTGATTCCTCCAATATTTCCACTCTTTTCTATGAATTAATGAACTATTTATTCAGGTCCCTTCTTGCAAGAAAAAAGGCAAATATTCTTCATGTTTTGCTATTGATTAACCCAAATATTCTTTTTTATATTTTTATCAACAGTTATAATTCCAAAAATCTTCCTTCCTTTTGATTGCACTTTCCTCTATTACTTTTCTTTACAAGAGTTTCCCACAGGTAGCATTTTGCAGAAGCTCTAACATGTGAGTTGGACAGTGCATTACAAAAAATGAGTGTTGGAGAATGCTGAGGATCAAGAAAGTGCAACATAATTTTTTTTTTTACTGCAAAAGCTTAAATCAGAAAAGATTTTTATGGAATTAAAATGGAATCTTATCTGAATCCTGCTAAACATCTACACAATACTTCTCAGCTCTGTGTTGCTCACTAAAGGCAGGCAATTTATATATCAATATAGTTGAATATTCCACTTAACCTATTAGTGTACTTGTGGTGGCTTGAGCAGCTGGCTGCCAGACGCCCACCCAGCTGCTCTTTCATCCCCTCCTCAGCAGGACAGGGGGAGAAAATACAATGGAAAATCTCATGAGTCAAGGTAAAGACAGAGATATCACTTAGCAATTATTAGTGTGGGCAAAACAGATTTGACTAAAGGAAAATTATTTTAATTTATTGCCAATTAAAATAGATGTGGACAGTGATAAACACCAACAAATAAAACAACACCGTCCTCCACCCCACCTTCTTTCTTTTCCAATGCTCAGTTCCACTCCATCATTGCCAATTCCTCTACCTCACCCAAACTCAATCCCTGCATGCATGGCACATGAAGACTTTTCTCGATGCTATTAGAAGTTAAAGATCAAAAGTATCTTTAATTTGTATTATGTTTATTGAGATTATTAATATTTTGGGGCTTTTCTTCTTCCATAGCCTTTTTTGCATCATGTTGCCATGATGAGGAATGTGTTCTGTGAAAGTTTTAAGAGATTTTGTGGTCAAATCTTACCCAATTTGTACATCAAGCACAGCATACCATGAAAATATTTCATCATTTTAGGTCTCTCAGGAGTTTCTCAGGGTCACTCTGTGGCTTGCCTACATCAGTGTCTTACCAACATAATCAGTAAAAGGGATCATGCCCATTACAAAAATAATCTCATGAAATAAGAAACTTTCCTGATATTTGTTCTGAGCTACCATCACGAAAGTCGTGGGGATACCATGGAGCATACACAGGTTTTTTTGGATGTCTTCACGCAGAACAAAAAGGGTTAGGGTTAGGGTTAGGGTTAGGGTTAGGGGTTAGGGGTTAGGGTTATGGTTAGGGTTCGGGTTAGGGTTAGGGTTAGGGTTAGGAATGACTAATCTCAATCTGAATTACTTTTGTTTCTGATTAACTGAAGATCTTGGCTCCAAAATTATTACCTGTCACAAGGAGTCACAATCTTAGTGACATACCAGGACGAGGTACCATATTCAACCTTGAATTTTGAATCAGAGCTTCTTCTGACCACCCTAAATAGGATTTCAGTCAGATTCTAAAGCATGTATGTGTAAATGTTGTCTGTGTTGCAGTTCCTCAATCTTCCTTTGAATTCCATGCATCCATTTAGTCATCCCTGCCAAGCCAGTCTCTATTGCCCATACCTACTAAGATGTGTTTTAATGGTGACAATAACAGACAGACTTAAAAAAAAAAAGCTGCCAGTGACACCAGGAAACACTTGGGTAGTAAAGCTCTGGAACAGGTTGCCAGGATCATTGCTGGAGGTGTTGAAGGCCAGGTTGGATGGCATTCAAAGCAACTTCATCTAGTGGGAGGGGTTCCTGCCCATGTCAGGGAGTTGGAGCTAGATGATCTTTTGGGTCCCTTTCAACCCAAACCATTCTGTGATTCCTTGGCTTAACTGAAACAGAAAAATAATTGCCTCAGGAGAGCTTTGTCCTTTTCACAGGTCCCTGCTAGGATCAGGCACGTAATTATTAAAAGGAGCCAACTCAATAAATACAGTTTAAACTAATGTTTGAGAACACAGATTTCCCTCTGAACATGTGGCAGGCCAGCTTCAGTTTCCAGTGCCTCAGTTTGCTAAAATATTTGTTAGAATAGAACTGTGAGTTCTTCTTTCACAGTATTATCTAACACAGTATTATCATAATTGTGTAATCAGTATAATGGCAAGAATATATATATAGCATGAAACAGTTGAGATTAATCACTACAGAAACTATGGGGTTAATCACAACCAACTCTCATCTTGGTAGTAAACTCAAATTGTTCCTGTTGACACTAATTTTCCATCTGATAATTAACATGGCTCTGTTTTTTTCCTTTAACCTACTTTTCTAGTGAAAACTTTTCCAAAGAGATGCTAGAGGCTGTGACAAAGAGTTCTAAGGGAATTGGCCACTGGATTAAAATTCACCTTTATGTAAAAAAGCCAGATCCTGAGAGAACTACATTTTTTATGTACATGTATTAGGTTTTTTTTTTCAGTGTTTTATTGTGGGTCTATATTATTTAAACGACAAGAAGCTTTCTGTTTTGACTGACTTAGCTGAGGCTACTTATGTCTATGACAGATATGCTGCCGTGAGACAGAAGAGAAACTGTCAAGCAAATGTATAGGCAGGATGGAAGAGCAGCTCTATTCTTTTTTCTTCACTATAATGGGCTTAAGGGGGCAAAATCCTTCATGTCCATCCCTCTCTCCTCTGTGTATCTGGCACATACGCCATTTCACTGAACAGATAACAGAGGACATACTTTTTTTTATGGCAACATTTTTTTGCACCATAGGCATGGTGCTCTTTTGAGACCAAGACAAATGGTGCTGTGGACATTTGCTGTTAGGAAAACAGATTTCAGTCAAAGTCAAGAAGATGTATCTGTTTGGGGAACATTTAATGAATCACTTTTATTTGAAATCAAGGTTGTGAATAAATACTACTGGAATATTATACAAATTCCATGTGTTTACACGGTATTACACCTGACCTAACTGCTCTTTCAGTCTGACATCCATGTTTTCCATAATTCCCATGAGCACAGCCATAGACACACTATAGGATCTGTGGCCTCCAGTGTCCCTAGAAACCACATAAATCTGAATCTGGCCTTTGCTTAAAATAGATTGTCTCTAGTGTAAGAGAGATAAATCTACCCTGAAAATGTCCATATGTATGGAAACAAAGTGTATCTGAGCTTTTTTTTTTTTTTTTTGGGGGGGAAACTAAAAGAGCTTAATAAATATGACTCATACAGTGTTGGGCCTGTTCGATTCAGGTGGGGTTGCTTTAGTGTTCACCTGAGGTTTTTTTTAATCTTTAGTAATACAAATTTAAGTGCTGATAAAAATTTAAAAATAATAAAAAAAATCAAACAGCATGAAAATTTTTAGTAAATTCATATCCAAAAAATCAAAGTTGAAAAATATCTATAATGCATTTATATAATAACATCGACAGTACTTCCCACTGTGTTTATTGAGTTGGCTCCTTTTTATAACTATTTGGCTGTTTCTAGCAGGGACCCATGAGAAAGAGGAACAAAGCTCCCATCAGGTCATTATTTTTCAGATTAGTGAAGTCCCAGCATTCCTTGGTGTCACTGCCAGCATTTTTATTAAGTCAACCTGTTACTTTCACCATTAAAACACATCTTGGTAGGTAGGGGTGATAGAGACTGACTTGGCAGGGATTACTAAATGGATGGACAGAATTCAAAGGAAGCTCGAACAACTGCCACATTACACACACACGCTTTAGAAGTCTGACTGAAATCCTACATCCAGGTGAATGATAAATAAAAGCATTTGTTCTTTTGGTGGTTGCTAGTGGCTCTGTTTTATTATTTTCATGCTGGACAGCTAAAAAGTAGAAAGTGTGGCAGCAGGACATCATTATGATCGGCGAACATCTGAAAATGTACAGCTTTAGCTAGGTATCCATAAGTTTCTTCCTTGCCCAATTAAAGGTTCACCCTTTGGTATATACTAAAATTTGGATGAAAGTTTCATGTGTTCAGGCTGTCTCACGGGATCTCTACACAGAATTTTCTGCTCTCATTCAGGCTGAATAGGTGCAAAGAACACTAAGGGATAAAAAAACAAGAGGGAGAGTGGCAATGGCTGTATAAGAGTTATATAATTTCAATAAATTAAATTGAAATTAATTAATGATAAAAATAATAAATAGCATCAAAGTGCCTTCCTTCTTTTGTCCTCTGCAAATCCTTGGAACTACTTTTCTCTTTACTCCTTGCCTTATTGTTGCTTTCCAGTGCTTGGTAATATGTTTCCTTTGACCTTTATTTGCAAAGGTAGGCCAATATTTTTAATCAAGTGTTTACAGTCAGACGCCTAAATCTATATTAAGCATCTAAATAAGGCTTGCATTTTAAATGAGCTGAGCACTAAGTCAATAGCAGTTGCAGCCTCTGACTGCTACTGAAAAGCAGTCCAGCTCTTTAGGTGCCCCGTTCTCTACCCACAGGCTGGAAAATATTTGCAGCCATTTTGGTATAATTCTTACCTTCACTGTGCTGTGCAGTCCTTACGTTAAATAAAATTCTGCTATCATGCTGCATCTTTGATATAAGAACCCAGAAGCATTCATGTCTGACCCAGATGTTAGAAATAACTGTACATCTCACAAATATTTATATATTTTGTGGTTACACTTGCTGTCACAAAACTACTCGAAATCTTATACTTCCATTGTATTCGGTGCATGACAAAAGAGCTAGCAATACAAGAAGAAAAAAAATGACATTATTTTCCTTTTTGTTAGGGAAATGGTGTATTAGTGGAGAGGCTCTTGCTTCTGCTGAAAATGTTCGTTCATCTCTTGGATATGATCCTCATTCTACCTGTCTCGCAGCTGTCAGTTCATGATTCAGGCAGGAGCTTGCAGGGATATGTGCGTTGGCTGGAGGGGATGTCTGGAGGAGCTGGGAGGTAACCAGATGAGTGACAGCGATTCACGCTCCATGCCTTATGGAGGGGGTAGGTACAGAAGAAAGCTAATCCTATAGAGGGAGTTGAAGGTTTTTTTGAGGGAGGATGAGGGAGGTAGAAAGCATCTGCAGGATTTGCTTTAGAAAGAATTTAAGGTTACATCTGCATCTCTGCAGCTCAAAGGACCTGAGAGCTAGCAAGTACAGCACATATTATCAGTTACACCAGCACAGTCAAGCTTGTACAGTTATGTGAGTGTAACAACCCATATGAACACACTTACTCCAGAATTAATGCTGCTTTTTTTTTTTTTTAATAGTTTCACAGAGATATGGTATATAACTGAAATGTTTGGTTTGGTTATTTTGTTGTTTTGGGGTTTATTTTAAAGAAAAAACCTGCATTTTTCCAGTACAGTAAATGATGCAGAAATTTAATTTTGCGTAACTGTGGCTGTTTAATTCAGCCCTTAGTGTGTCCAGTTGTATTTTCAGCATGTGCACAGCTCTGAGTATTCTATTTTCCTTGCTATAAGGTTAATATTAGTCAGAAACGGAGACCTGCTGGAGATAACACCAACTGCAGATGAGCTTAGCTAAAAGCAAAAGCTACGGTCTCTCAGATAATACCACAAGACAGCTTGAAAGGCTAATATATCATGCAAATGGTGGACCAGAATCACTTAGGCATAGATGGTATGTGGGCTGTACAGAAGGAGTGAATCTTTCTGCATTCAGCTGCTCGTGTACGTGCCTCGCTCCCCCTCCACCCGCTCCTCTCCCTCTGTCTCTCCCAGACAGGCGAACAGACCTGCTCCTTCCTTTGTGTTGCCAGTCAGGTCCTCCCTCTGCAGTCTTACACAGGAAGAAGATTTATAACAGCTGCATGCAATGCCAGTGTCTCAAAGAGACAGTATCACGCCATGTGGAGGATTTTTGTTTGGGGTTTGTTTTCTCCACTGAATTGGAAAGGTACATTTTTAAAATATTGATTATTTTAAACACTTAATTCCTGTGGCTTTTATTTCCTGCTAAATTCTGACCTCCAAATACTGTAATCTTTAAATCACAATCTGTTGTCACAGTACTGTAATGGCTGTGATGTCTTAATTGAAAACATGGGGATGTAAGGATTTCAAAAGTATAATTAGGGTACATTTCAATGTGAAGCTGTAAGTGCTGTTCTGTAAGATGGGCATCTGATATTTCTGACATACTGTATTAGAAATATAAGATTGAAACTAGAAAATGAAAATACAGCACACATGCAGTGCAACTGTGTACCATATGTTAAGAAATGTGCACCTCTTAAACAGCGGGCTAATTAGCTAGAGAAAACAGAGATGTCTGAATAATGATGCTAGAAATAAGAAGGATAATGAAATCTCGAGACAGACTTGTGTAGGAGATCCACCTGGCAGCAACTTGCCAGGTTTACCAAATTAAATGAAATCAAAGGAAAATTTATAGGTGGGGAAAAAAAGAATGTAAAAGCACTACTTCTCTTTGTTTTAAGCACTTGGTGGCTTGCTTTCTACCTCCCTGACTAGTGGCATGTATTATTATTAATGGTGAGTGAAGCATCAGAATCAGAGAAGCCAAAAAGCTTAGACTAGACTGTTCCCTAGGCTTGGAGAAAATTTCTATAAAATTTGACAAGGGGTAGTTTCTTGGGGTATCTCTCTTCCCAGACAGTAGCAGGAATACAAAATTAAAATAGATTTTCTTTTGGCATTTCACCTCTTAGCCTCCCTGTTTCTCAAAAATTAATGGACAAAGTTGAATTATTTGATTTCAAGAAACGCCTAAAAGGGCTAGCCCTTGTTGGTGTCTAGGTTCAATATTAATAACAGATTCCTTCTTCAGAGGATCATACAATCTGGAAATATAGGAATAGAGGCAGTTGCACTATAAGAAGTAAAACACTGCACAGCCGGCCATGGCAGGGAAAAGTCTGTATCTACTTCTTCTAACTCAAATACAGGCACTAGTTTCCTTCTTCTACCGTGTTTTACCTCATTCCATAAACAGCAAATCTGCACATTTTGCTCAGGATTTGGACTTAGGACTTCTCTTCCCAGGCCAATGAGCTCCAGTAGAGTGTCCACTGAATTCACTCACTGTTGGTTTTCAGTGGTAGGAGGTCCAGGATGTGCTTACTCTTCTATTTGGAGAAACATACCCAAGATTTAATTCCACTATTCATTCATGCCTGAAATAATTCCTCTGGTTTTCCTCAAATGTTAGTATGTCTACCCAGAACCACTTTTGTTGCATTGCTTTTGAGATCTACTATTAACCAGTATTACCAGTACAATGCTTACGTTTGTTCCTCCTGATAACCAGAGCCTTTGCCCTTCAACTTCTACAGCTAATCCACTGGTAGTTTTGGTTGATGGATCCTGCAAAAGGGCTGACATAGAGGATTCCTGACCCAGTGGCATGTTAAGTTCATATACTTATAGCTGTTTAATCTGTAACACTAACTATATCCATTCTAGTGTGCCAGAAATACTATATTTGCTCAGCTTGGAGTAACATTAGCGGAAGTGCTATGGCATCAGGGAATTGTCTGCTCCCTCACTACTATACAATTGGTTGTTGTTGTTTAAAAAAGCTTAGAGCTGATAACAGAAAGGCTTCCACAGAATGAGCTTAAAACCTAACAGCCTCCAGAAACTGTTCATAGCTGTGTGGTCTGCTTTTAGTGTAGGACATAATTTTCTCCACTGCTAATTAAATCTGTAGTATCATAACTATTCGCATTAAGTTCTTTCTTCAAAGTACTCTAATCCAACAGATAAATCTATGCACACTGTTTACATACAAAACAAAACCTCAACATTTTTTAAGTTTACATGGTGTTTAGATGTCATTTTTGATCTAGAAACAATATCCATACAGTTATTTTCCCTTTCCCTCTCTGGTCCACTGAGGTTTACACTGCCTAAATAAGTCACAACTTTTGAGAGCTTCTTGGGACAAGATTTGGACAGCATTTCATTGAAATCTGGACAGAAAAGGTGGTGGTGCTTCCTTGAGAAGTACCAAACACATCAAACAACAAGGAGAGGCAGAGGCTATACAAAAGGCTTCAGTGTGCATGTACCTGTACAAATACAGAGACACAATATCTGAGCATGCATTTTCATTAAGCCTATACAGCCATAATGCTGTGTAAACAGAGCTTGACTTCCAGCACTGCACCCCTGGTTACACACTGCTTGACTGCTAAGAGAGTTCATTTTCCTCAGTTTGCCTGGTGCTGACTAGCACCCTGCCAGACAATGCCCAGGCATGAGGATAGCATTTGCCAGGAATTTCCCCCAATACCCAACTCTCCCATCACCCTTGATGGTTTCTCTGAAACTGTCTCTGAAGGTTTGGGACCTTGACACACACCTCCTGCCACACACAAAACATGCAGCAAATTCTGTTCCATAGCAGAAAAACCCCTGTGTTAAAGGCTGCAATATGACTCTCACATTATTTCAGACACTTTGTCCCCTTGAGGTGACACTCAAGGCCAAGTGTTATGTAGTATGCCTGCAGCCATTGTGTGCCATTTAGCCTCACAGCCAGAAAACAGCCCTTGGCCCTATTTTATTTATTGATGTATATAGCCAACAAGACCTTCTGAGTTAAAAGTTAGGGAACACTGAATGAGTGGAGTGTTGAGTCAGGAGAAAAAAGGAAAACTAAAACAAATGTCCTATGTCTCACATATTTATCAGCAAGGTTAAAAAAAGCGTACAGACCCTATGAGAGACAAATGTTTGCTTCCCTCTGTGCCTCAGAGCACCAAAATATCTCAGTGGAATAAACTGAGTTTTTCTACAGACTTGTCACACCACAACAAAATGCTTAATCTCCAGAGAAATCACAGTCAGGCAGCTAATGCTCAGTTGTCTAGGAGAATATTCATGTACAGGAGTATAGTCACAGAGCCAGAACAAAGACCCTCCCATGCAGTTTGTGGTGTTGAATGAAATGATACAAGTTCCCTCTTTCCATGTCAGAGATAAATATGGTGCTCAGAAAGGGGAAAGAAAACAACCAACCACCTCACAACCTTAAACTTCATTCTACAGGAAGTCAGGATTAAAGTATACTGATTAAATATATACAGCTTTAAGACCGTCAGTGATGCAAACAGTGTGCTTTATATGAGATATGGAAATATTTAGCCAGTCTTAGTCTCAACTAGAGGATGTGAGCTGAATTTTGAGGAAACAGTAGAAACATTGGGAATGCATATAATTCTAGAAATTCCATATAAGAATAAAATCTCTTCTGACTCACAACATGTGACAAGAAATGCTAGCAATGCTATAGTTTTTTGCAAACAGGATTTGTTAAAGAAATGAAGGTGTGCAATAGAAAGCTATTGGCCCATCAAACTAAAGAATCAAGACTGTAACCCCACAAGGACTTAACTGATTCCATTCATCAAATGTACTGTTGGTAATGACTGATATAGACACAGTATTAAAAATTGTGTTAGGCAATGGCCAAAAGACAAAATATGTCCTATGTACTGACCCATTCTTGAGAACAAATAGTATCAAATAGCACTATAGAAAACACTATAGTAACATATCAGTTCAGAATACAATCCAGAATGCTCATAAATAAAGCTTCAAAACTGCTAAAAGTAGGATCATGTTCTTCATGTTCTTCATATAGTTAAGACATGTATAACAGTTGTTTTGTAGTTCCATGAAATCTGTAACTCACAGTTGCAGAAGTTAAAATGTGCTTCTTTTAGAAACAGCCACAGATAACAGTCAAATACTTCTTCATCAAGTCTGGGAAGTTTAAACTTCCATTCTTACAATCTAGATGGTTCCAATGTATTAAAATGGTTGGAAACATCAGGGCATTATGCACTTTTGGAAAACAGAACCAATGAAGAACTCTTTCACTTAAAAAGAAAAAGAGTACACAAACCAAGCTTCCACAAGTTTCAGAAATAAAAGTTTGGGGTTTTTTCTTTTAATAGAGATATAAGATACTTCAGGTTGGAAGGAACCGCGGGAAAGATTTAGGGTAAAACCTTGCTTTAAACAGAGTTGCATAGAGATTTACACAACCTGGTCTTGAAAACATCAAAGTAGGCTTTGTGTACCTAAGTAGCCTACTTCACTTACTGGGTGTCCTCCTGCATTATACCCAGCTGGAAACATTATTTTTCTCCTTCATGTCTATTATTTCTTGTTCTCCTGACCTTCATCACTGGAAAATCTGCAACATTTTTATAACCTCCTCCTAGGTATTGGAAGGCTTCTGATCTCCTCAAAACTGTCTCTTCTTCAGACTGGAAAATTCTACTTCCTTCTATCTCTCCTTCAAGGGCTTTTGTTCCCTGAACCTGTTGTCCATTTATCCCATAGGTTCCTCCAAATGGCAGCCTGCCCCTCAGTCCTTCAACTGTAGCCTCCATATGCATTTAATCTGAAAACTTGATGAAAATGTTGTCTACCACATTGCTCCTCTGTTTCAGGTTCCCAGAAATATGTTCCTAGAGTATTTGCTCTGGGTATTTGCTTGGCATTGAAGTAAGGTTGAGCTGCCTTTAGTTCTCTGGGTTGTCCTTTTGGAACCTTTATAAAGTTTTGATACAGCTTGTCAGATCCATGAGCATTTATGAGCTGAGTGCTCATAAGTAGCCTCTGACTTGATCCTTATCCACTGCTGTTATTGTCTCTCTTCTCTCTCATTAAGCACACAGGCCCCAAAGAACAAGGCCCTGAGCACTTCAGCCTTACCAGTGGCCACTGTTGTTAAATCACCCTTTTCATTCAGCAATCAGTACATACATTTTTCTTTGTCAAGCTTTTATTAGTAATGTACAAACTCTTCTTGTTGCCTTGATGTCCCTGGCAAGCCTTGATTCCATTTGAGCTTTGGTTTCCCCAACATCCTCACTGCACACTAATGCAATGTTTCAAAAATTCCTCCTTTGGACCCTATCCTTGCTTCCATCTTATGCTGCCTTTTCTGGTGGATCTCTCTCTTGAGTTGGTCTATTGAAAAATGTACTTGATTTCCTGACTAACAGCAAGAATATTCATAGGCTTGAAAGGTGATGTCCTTACAGACTTGCTAGATTCCCTGAACTCATTTGCTTGTCAGAGCTGCCTCCCATGGAATCCTACTTTTCAACTTTTCAGATAAGCTGAAGTCTGCCCTCCTAAAGTGCAGGCTCTGTACTGTGCTGCTTGCCTTCTGATGCCTCCTCAGGATTTTGAGTTCCACTATTTTGGTGTCATTACAGCCAGGGTTTCTATTGATTATCATAGTCCCAAAGAGCTGTTGCTAGCTAGTGAATGCCAGAGTCACCTTGTTGGCCCTTCCAGTGTCTGTATCATGAGTTTACCACAAATACAATCCAGAAGCCTCCTGGATAGCTTGCTTCTCACCACAGTGTCCTTCCAACAGATGTTAAAGTTCCTATAAGAAGCAGCATCATAGAATCCAAAGACTTCCTTGAATGTTTTAAGTAGACTTTATCCACTTCAACACATTGATCAGGTGATCAGTAACACACTTTCTCCTCAATGTCACCCTCACTGACCATTTTGAAACCCAAAAAGTCTCTCATGCAGCTTTAACATAACTTTTAATACCATGTCTACGTCAGTCATTGCCAATAGTTTGTTTGTTGAATGGAATCAACTAAATCCTTGCAGGGCTTCCAGTCTTTATAGTTTAGCTTGATGGGCTGAAACATTTCCTCTGAATGTTTAATTAAAAATAAAATGTTTCTAAAAATTCAAACCAACTTTTGAAGGTACATTTGCTAGTAAAATTCTGCTAGAATTATATCTATAGCCACAAAACTATTAAATTTATGATAATGTAGTATTATCATCAGTTTATTTGAAGTATTTATATGACACCTGGCATGCTATTTAAATATTTTGTAAGAAATTATTTGAAGGTGAGGGAGGTGCCTAGACCACCAAGTCCACTTGGTCTTGCAAGTCCAAGCAACAATATCCTTTCAAGACTGTTCAAAGGCAGGTTAGTCATTACTGTTACCTTGGGGGAGGCTTGTGAGTGTGGCAGAAAACAGTGTTGGTAGAAAACTTGATATCCAAGGTAAAAATAGTGTCCTAAATATTTTGCCCACAGCATTTTTGTGAAGCAGTGATAAAGAAGGACAAAACTACAAAAGCATTCTCTTAAATACAGCAAGTAGGTGCTGTAGTGACTTCAAATCATTTTTGTAAAGGGCAGGGAGAAACTCCTTCCACTTTATTATGAAAATGAATACATGAGATACTGAAATGTGCCAGCTTAGTGTACCAGCTTGCAAGAAGGTCATACAGCCAGTAAGAAGGGGGATTACAGGCCTAAACCTTAGACTAACCAACATAAGCTCCTGACTTAGGCAGAAGAGACTCAGATATTTAACAGATTTGCAATAAAATTAATTGAGATAGTGTGGAGGCTGTCAGTGTAAGGTAGGATGTAAAGGGGGAAATGAATATGTGCTCTTTTTTTCATTTTCGTTTAGATTCTCGGGAGTAGATTAGTCTGGCTTACACATAGCCATATATTTAGCTATGGTGACAAATATTGCCTAACAGAGGAATATTTCACAGTTAACACAGTCTCTTTCCCAAACAGTAGGCCTTATAAATAAAGAAAAACTGGCAAAAGAATTCAGATTCATTAATATTGGAGGAAGAAGAGAATTACAAAGCAGTGTTCATGATTTTGAACCTTCTAAGGACAGACTGGCAGGCTAACCAGTAAAGCAGCTAATCACTTGGGGTAACCACTTAACTAAGACTCTTGTTTTCTTGATCACACATTTCTTTCTGTTAAATAAACACGCTGCCTTTCCAGCTGGTCAGTTTTGTTTCTCTTGAAGCCTAAAAGTTCTCAGTACATTATTAAAGGCAAGGTATGACTATAGACTCCAAATACATGAAGAGTTGACACACAAAGGAAAGGAGCAATTTGTTGTCTTCATCACCAGTAGATGAAGCTGCAAAACAATGAACTTAAGTTACAACAGAGTTAGATGTTAGGAAGCAAATTCCAGTGCTAAGGATTGAGAGAACCAGGAAGCTAATGGCATGGGAGATTGTAAATACTCAGTCTCTGGAGATTTTTAGAACAAGCATCAGTCAGACAGATATAAGAATAGTTCAGTTTGCTATAGAGCAGAGATATGGAAGAAATGTCTTCTTAAGGTCTTTTGCAGGCCTGTGGTTCTAGTATTTAAAGCCTGCTTCAAAGACAAATAGTCTTCAATGTGTTTCAAATGAATTACATCTTGTTCAGATAGTTGTGAAATAGTCAAATGAAACATAAGCTTCATTAAAACCTGGAAAGTTAAATGAGTACACTAAATTAATCACTCAAGTAGCTCTTTGACCTCTTATGTTTTTCCTTTTGGCTTATTCCTGCCATGATGCACAAGAAAGCTGCAACCTGATAAAAAATACCTGGATGGCTGTCAATGACTCAAACTCATCCAGCTGTGTTCATGCTTGACCTGCCTTTTCTTAAGCAGTTTGATCTCATTTTTCTACCAGTCATTAAGCTTATTAACTAGTGTTTAGAGACAGTGACAAGCTTAAAGATAGTAAATCACACAGAAAGTCTGTGTACAACTGAGATGTGTTGCTTGTTTATGGTAGCACTTTTTCTGCAACACCTGGCCCTATCTCTGAACAGTGGATGTATTGACATCCAGCATATTTCATCTGAAAGATGGAATTTGAAGAGATTGTGCCAAATAATGAAATATTAGGAAGCAGGACATTTCCTGAATAAAGATTCATTACTTCTTGCTTATTGCTCCCAAGTAAGACATAATCCTTTTCCTCCAGTTTCCATTTTTTCAGTCAGCAAAATGCTTTGTAGTTTTCCTCCAGATTCATCTATAGCAGTCATGATTGACTTCTCAGCTGAAGTTGACAGCAAGGGGCAAGCTTCTTCTTCACCATTAGATAATACTGTAATCAATAGGAATCATTTGCCCCCTTAAAAATAGGGAGTATTTTCTAAGGGGAAAAAAAAAACTAACTGTCCATAGGAAATTGCATAAGCCCTTTCCAGCTCAGTTAAGCACAGGGGATTCTTCACCTTGTACTAGAACATAAAGGTCCTCTCTGTCTAGCTTTGCTATTCCATAGATAACCTCTTTTTTACCTAATTCAGATTTATTTAATTTTAACTTTAAACACATTTCAGTGAAACAGACTGCTACCAAAGAAGGAGTAATGAGACAAATCATGAAAGTCTAAATAGGTATGAATTTTTGACTTTCTAATCAGAAAAAATAATCACCTAGGTTTAAAGGTAATAAATCCTGTCACATTGAAATCACATGATTACTATAACACTTTATACTATTGCATATTCAGAACTTACATATTATTGATCCTATTTTTGTGAACAGCATAGACTTCCATTAACAGCAGTGAACTTGCACTTCTGTGCATTGTTACAATGAGTGAATTTATCCCAGAAGAAAATCAGGAAATTCACAATAAGGTCCAGCACAGTTAGTTACACAATGAGTGGTGTTAAAGATGCCAGCCCATACATGTGTAACTATGAACTTTGCAGAAGAAATGGAAGCATTCCAACTTCAGTTAAACTATTCAGAGACATCAAGATTCAGAGTATTGTATTAACTCAAAAAAGAAAAGTAGGTTAAGACAAAGTGAAATATCAGATTCAAAGAAAAACTTTGAAAGAAACAGATTGATTAGATGTGACAAACCAGAAAATCCCATATTTTTCAGCCATACTGTATGTCATAGGAAAAATATATTACCAAAATACTGTGGAGAAAATAGTGATTTGGGGAATAATTCAGTGCATAAGAATTTCTGGATTATGTTTAATATTCTTCAAAAAATTCTGTACAGTTAGTCACCTAGGGTTTGATTCAGATAAAAGACCCCAAACCTCTTTTTTTTTTAGACAAGTTTGGCCACCTTTCTAGTCTAGAGTAGATTCTGCCTTAGTAGACACAGTGCAATGCTTCCAGAGGGAAGTACATTCCTCTTCTTGAACTCCTTTCTTAGACACCTCTAAAGAATTACTTGTCCCATCTTAGTTCTTTCCATGTTCCACTGAGGAAATCTAGAAAATCAACTTAACCAAGGTACCTATATACTACTAAAGGACACTTTCTCTAAAAGTCTTTCTGTAGATACTTCTTGTGAGGTTATACATCTACAGCATTGTATTTTTTTTCCATGTAACTGATAAATAAGCCTCTAAAGTGAAAGAAAAGTTGGATTTTCATCAGTACCAGTCTTCTGGATTCAAGTTTATGACTGTTATTGCAGTGGGGTTTATTAATTGTGCTGGTACAACTCTGCTAGGGCAATGTGCAAACAGGTGTGCTATAATCATCAAAAATGAAAGAAATTATGAACCTAAGTTAGTTCTAGAGTACTACAAAGAATTAAAATATTACAAAACTTGAGAATATCATCTCCTCTGGATGATACCATGGTACTGATTCTTGTGGTAGGGAGCCCTTCCTTGCTGAAGGACTTGCAACACCATGTGCACAGTAATATTTTTATTTGCTTTCAGAAACAGCTGAAGAGACAAAATAGTGTGATTTTGAGTTTCTCTGTATTAAAAGTCTGTAAAAATCTGTTCTTCATTTGAAGTCTGTAAGAAACCACAAGCAACTCCATATGTGCCTTCCTTTTGTGTGCATTTGTCCTTTTTATTTTGCAGTGTATAAAAGTCACCACTGGAACCCAGTGACAGACCTTGATTAACTGTGCTTAATCTATTTCCACAGAAAAATGGACCGAAGAAAGTGCTCTAAAACAAGATAATAAAATGTTATCATTTCTTCACTCTCATTTTATTAAATATGCTCCTCTTATGTGCAAAGTAAGCCTATCCAGTTGGCATCTTTGTGATGAGACAGAATGCATAAGGAAAAAATTGGTTCCGAAACGTATGTTTACATATTCTATCTGCAATGGTAATCTTACTGACAGACATTTGTCACTGATCATTCTGTTGTGGTACAGTATAATTTGTACTCCTTTTCTCTTTGTTACTGGAAGTTAAATGGGAAAATAGATAACTGTAGAAAAGCCTGTAACTCTTTTTTTTTTAAACTACCATTCATGTCTAAGTCAGTTCCAAATGCAGGAATACCTCCCAATATCCATTAAGCCCTTTGTGACTGTATTTTTTGTTTTCTAGCACAAGAACAGAGATATTCAATGAATTCAAGAGGGGGCAAATTTCATCGTGCTAAAACAAAACACTCTGTAACAAGCCTTTAATTTTCATCAATGTCACAGAATGTTGTTGAAGGTTATAGTTGAGCAAGTTTTAGATGGTGGTTAGATATTTATATGCCTAGCAGGAAAAGAAAAATCTAGTCTCAGAATATTTACTAACAACAATAGAATTTTTGAAAGGGAGATCAAAATTCACATTTCAGGCCTTAAGGAAAAGGCATGAGCCATTTAATGAAGCATTTTCCCCATAGTTTGCATCACACATCTTCCTGTGAGAAACTTGCTGCTAGCCCTCAGAGCCTGAATGATGGACCTAGACAACCTGTCTTATCAAGAGGATTCTTGTGTTCTTATGTAAAATCCTGAGAAAGTGCCAATAATGGTCTCTGCTGTTATCTACCCTTGTGCACATTATGTTTATCCCTAGGAAGATGATAGATGTGTTGGAGTAAGGCAAGAGCATTGGAAGCCTGGAGCTGAATTGGCCTTCTTTTATAACCAAGAGAACACAAAGAAGAAAAACCGTTCAAGGGATAACTTACAACAACCCCAAAAGTCACATGTTATTTTCACTCACAATAGATAAGAAAAATCCTTGGTGTCTCTGGTGGGTTGACCATGTCTAACTACCACAGGCCCACCAAGCATCTCAACAGGGCTGTGGACTGGGGAGAAGAAAATAAAATAAAATACTTGTGGGGTGAAATAAGGATAGGGAGATCGCTGTAATGATCAGACAGACTTGACTTGGAGAAATTAATTTAGTTTATCAACCATTAACAATGAGGTAGGATAAGAGGGAGTAAAACCAAATCTAAAAGCACCTTCCCTTCTCATCCCTCTTTCTGGGCCCCGCTTCACTCAGATTTCTCTATTTCCTTCCCACAAGAGATGCAGGGGAATAGGGAATGGGGGTTGTGGTCAGTTCATTACAGATTGTCTGTGCTGCTCATTCCTCCTTGCACTCTCCCCTTGCTGCAGCGTGGGGTCCTTGCTATAGGAAAGTCCTCCAGGGTAAGTCCTTCCTGTGGGTTGTAGTTCTTCACAAACTGTTCCAGTGCACGTCCCTTCCACAGGGTGCAGTACTCCAGGAACAAACTACATCAGCATAGGTGCCCCACAGGGTCACAAATCCTGATGGCAAGCCTGCTCCAGAGGGGCTTCCTCTCTCTATGGGCCACAGGTCCTGACAGAAGCCTGATTCAGTGTGGATTTCCCATGGGGTCCTCCACAGAATGCAGGTGGATCTCTGCTCCTGCAAGGGGCACAGCTGCCTCACCGTGGTCTGCACCATGGGCTGCAGGGGAACGTCTGCACTGACCTTGGTGTCTGCAGGATTGTTTCTCTTACATGTTCTCAGTCCTCTCTGTGGTTGCTGTTGTGAAGCCGTTTTTCCCCACTTCTTATCATAGCTGCTGCCACTGCTGCTGATGGGCTCAGCCTTGGCCGGTGTCATGGGTCCTTCTTGGAGACTGCTGGTGTTGGCTTTTGTATGTGGGAAAAGCTTCTGGCAGCTTCTCCCAGAAGTCACTCTTGTAGCCACCATGCTACCAAAATCTTGCTACGTAAAACCAGATACTCCAGGATCTTTTCACGTCCATAGCCTTTTTCTATTACATCCATGTTATCATACATCCTGCATGACGGACACCACCTCAACTGCCACACCTCGCCTGTTACACAAAGACCTCAAAGGGTGCATTTGATACATTTTCATCCTGACATGCTGTAAAAAACTTTCCAGCATACTTTTTCTTCATCTCTGTGGTATTAGTTTAGGACTAATATAACTCCATGTCTTTCATTTAACTCCATGTACATACTCTATGTATGAAGAACTACATATGCCATATAACGTGTTATCTGTATATATATATTTGTTTGTATATGATTTAATATATTTTATATTATTAACTTGTATAATATATGCATAAAATATAGAATATTTACTATGTGTATTTGTGTATTGTTCAATATGTTACATGAAGTATAATCTGCATTTGGTGAGACAGCTGGGAAGCTAATCTGTAGGCATAGGTCTGGAATGCCATATGAAACATTTCTGTAAGTATTCTTCAAATATTGAACCAGTTTTAGTTGTGTAAGTGTGGAATTTCTTCAGGATGTAAGCAAGAGGCAGTACATAATTGGCTAGAAAATAAGAGCTTAGTGGCAATAGGACAATCTGTCTGTCTTCTTGAGCTGTACTCTTGACTTGAGCATTCTTCCAAGCTCTCTATTCATTTTTCTTCTTTGATTTTTTGTAAGCTTATACAACACAGATATTCTCCCTTTCTCTCCCCACATATTTTTCTTTTTAAAATTCCTTTTATTATGCCTTTTATTTTATTTCCTTAATTTCTCTATTTAAAAATTCGTTTATTTTCTTTGGCATCAATGCAAAATCTGGTCTAAACTTGATCTTCAGTTGCTTCATTTTCATGCTTCATCACTGGCCTTCCCTTGCTTTTTCTTTTCAGCTTCATCAAAAATGCTGGTCTAGCAATCATCTACATTATAGACAACCTCTATTATGATCTATTCATTAACCTCTCATTATCCCCATTCCTGACTTCCAAACTCTGCATAACTCCACTCTCATTATTGGCAATTTTCTCTGCAATTTCTTAACTTTGTCCTTTTATCCTCTACGTCATGTGCCCTTCATTCTATTCTTTCATTCCTGTCTTTGGGCCTCAAATTTTGGGGAATCTTTGAGTCAAGGGTGAACATATAAACCAAAAGTGAAAGTGCCTACAATCAAAGAAACTATCATGAACAGTCATGGAAATCATAGAAATCTACTGAGTGAATTTTCAAAGATTGTCTTCACACTCTCTTTTATCTTTTTTGCCCTGTTAAAATACTTTGCATTTTTTGTTTCTATAGTTCTCAAGGTGTTATAAAAAGTGCATAGGTCTTGTTAGCCTATTTACAGTACTAAGGTAGGGTAAACCTAACATACATGAGCAAGGCCAATATCTTGCTAAAGGCCAAATTGCAAAATATCATCAGAAATTAGATTATATTAGATTGGATTAGATTAGATTAGATTAGATTAGATTAGATTAGATTGTAATATCATAAACCTGGATTATCTACCTGGGTAGATAATCCCAGATTAACATTTTCTATCAGATGTTCATGTAAAATTAAATATATCCTTTTCTACTCTAAAGCAGCAAGTTAGGAAAGCATTGCTCATCCTCCACTGAGATACAGTGGTATTATACTCAGAGAAGCAGGGAGTATTCTTGTGGTCAAGGCTAAAAATATTTTCTTTTCAAGATGCTGCCATGGAACACAATCAGGATCAAAACTCACTGTTGAGATCAGTAATAGAAAAGAGAGTACTTTCTTACAGTCAGAAGGACTTTTCTTCTTCACTGCAATTGCAGCTGAGGTAGGTGAACCAATACTGGCCTTCAGATATATTAAATTATGTTTCATTGATGGTGAAATCCAGTTTCCAGCTAATACTCCATTTAGTAGATGGCTTAAAGTGCACCTTAATCTGCATCGTGCCCCAGGTTTGACATTATTTGTGTAGGGCATCGCAGGTTGATAGTATTTTTTTTCTGCTGACAGGCACAGTTCTCTTCTCCATTAAAGCTTATGGATATTTATAACTCAAAGTGTTCTTGTAGTGGCTGATAATATAGAACACTTCTCTGCAGTCTACTATTTGACAGTTTCTACTTACTGAGATCTAACTGATGAGAACATCCATAGCTCTTTTGGTAACTAGATAGTTGTGCCAAGGTGATCCTGATCCCTGGACTGAACGAAGCAAAGACACAAAAACCTATTTTCTTACCCAAATTCCTGTCAGAGTCTTTCTAGCAGCAAAAACACCACCTTACTGAGATAAATAGCAAATCAGCTCCAACTTCTTCATCACTTTTTCCTGTTTCTTCAAAACAAATATAGACCTCCAGCATCCCAGACTACAACACTGCCTGCATAGATATAAATCAAAGTACATTTTCTTCATGCTTAAGAACATGGAAACAGTATAAAACTCCAGTGCATTAGGAAGCAGAAAATTAGGTTTTGAAGAAGGGAATCATTGGAAGGATCTTTAAATTATTTCATCCAACCTCCTACTAAAAGCAGGAATATGTTATCCTAAAAACCTTCGTGAGAAGAGAATCCATAACTCCTCTGTGTAATGCTGTGCTAAACCATCATTTTCCAATGTTCCAGTGCTGAAAAAATGTATTCATAATGCCTTGCTTGAACCTTCCAACCTGTAGTTTATCGTTGTTGCCTGTCAGCAAGTCCAGGTGTAGAATAAATCACAGAACGGATTGGGTTGCAAAGGACCTTAAAGATCATCTAGTTCCAACCCCTTGCTGTAGGCAGGGATGCCATCCTCTAGACGAGGTTGTTTGGGGACCCATCTGACCTGGCCTCAAGCACTGCCAGGAACTGGGCATCTACAAGTTCTCTAGGCAACCTGTTCCAGCGTCTCACCACCCTCTGGGTAAAGCATTTCTTTCTAACATCTAATTTAAACCTGGCTTCTTTAAGTTTAAAGCCATTCCCACTCATCCTGTCACTATCTGCCCATATGAAAAGTACCCCCTCTCCCTTCCTTCTTATAAGCCCTTTAAGATACTGGGATGCCCGATGAGATCTCCCCAGAGGTCTCCACTTCTCTTCTCCATATTGAAGAACAACCTTTCTCTTTCACCAACCTCTTTCTTTCAGCCTGTCTTCATAGTCTGACAGACCGTTTCCAGTTCATCCACATCAGCCCTGAGCAGAGGGAACAAAAGCTGGATGCAATAGCTGAGATGTGGCAGTACATGATGCAGTAGAAGTGAATAATAAGTTCTTTGATCCTTTCTAGTAGAGAAAATTCTCCTTACTTAACCCAGAATGTAGTTTGCCTCCTGCGTAATGAGAACACACAGGGGCCTTAGATTCCAGGGATTCCAACCAGGGATTTACTAAACCTGTACAGCCACTTGGTCATCTCATAGCTGTATTGAATTATTCTGCTCTGGAAACAACTTTGAACTAGTCATGTGTGAGCTGCATGGGCATCCTTTTGGCCCAGTTCTCCAGCATCTTAAGATCAATTAAAGCTTTAATACTTTTTGTGTGAACCAAATTTAATATCTTCTATAGATTTACTGAGAATTATTTTCTCATCATTGAGGTTGTTGACAAAGATATCAAACAGTTGTGGAGCCATTGTCATCCCACCTAGGTCTTGTGCTCATTATCAGATTGACTGGGCATTGCGTGCCTGATTCCTACCCTCTGAGCACCAAAGTCCAGCCAATATTAAGCCTACCTCAAAGTGCATTCATACAACCCATAACTCACAGGTTAGAGTGCTCTCAGAGATTTCCAAAGCCTAAGCAAAGTTAAGGTGTGTTACTTCCACTATTACCCCTTCACTCATATTGCTAGTCACTTTATCACTGGAGATAATTGAGATAATGAGCATGATCAGTCCTTAGTAAACCTTTGTTACTTACTTGCCTTTTGATATTTAATCTGAGACAACAACTAAGGACCATGCAGTCATTCACTCACTCTGCCCAGTGCCAGATAGGGAAAAGAATAAGAAGAGTAAAAAATTAGAAAACTTGTGGCTTGAGATGAAAAAAAGTTTAATAACAATATTAACAACAACAACAATATAAGGAAAATGAAAAAAATAACAAAGACAGAAAATAGAACCCAAGAAAGACAAGTCATGAAAGTGAAAACAGTTGCTCACCACCAACTGACCAATGCCTAGTCAGTCCCTGAGCTGGAGGCCCCTCATCTTTATATGCTCCCCCATCTTTATATGCTGAACATGACACTATATGTGGGATATCCATTTGGTCATTTGAGATCAGCTGTCTTGGCCATGTCTCCTCTCAACTTCTTGTCTACTCCCAGCCTCCTCACTGGTGGGGTGGGGAGAGTCACAGAAAATACCTAATTCTGTGTTAGCACTGCTCAGCTGTAACAAAAACATCCCTGTGTTATCAATACTGTTTTGGTCGCAAATCCAAAATACAGTCCCATACCAGGTCCTCTGAAAAAAAGCCCACCTCTATCTGAGCTACAGCAGCACAACTGTTTAGAAAAACCTCTAAAAATCTGGTTTTGGGGACTAAGATGAATCTGAATAGTCTGTAACTCTCAGATGGTGCCTCCTACCATTTATAAAGCTTGGCATAATATTTTCTTTTTCTTTTATTTAATTTGTAAGGGACTTTTCCAGATTGCCTCAATTTTTTTGGCCAAAGGTAAATAGCAGTTTTACAGTCACCTCAGCTGTGTGCTTCAGCAGTTTCAGATGAATCTCGTCCAGGTCCAGGGATTTTAGTACATCAGGATCCTTCAAGTAGCCCCTAGCCTGAAACAATTCCACTCTTGACTGCTCTTCTTCTTTCCAAGCTTGACTGGCTTGATGCAGTGATCTGATCTCGGGCTTTTCCTATAGGGACTGAAGTAGGGAGGTGGGGAAAACATCAAGTACTTCAGTGTTATCTGTGTCATCCATCACTGGGCTGTCTCCTCCCTTTTGTCAACAGTGCAACATTTCCTCTGAACTTTTTGCTCTGAACCTTTTTCTGTGAGCAAACTGACAGAATTTCTTCTTGTTACTCCTTGTGTCACTAGGCAATTTCAGCTTCAGCTGGGGTTTGGCCTTCCATTTTTCCTCTAAGTGAGTAATGTTTCTCTCTCATGTCTATCCTTGACTGCAATTTCTTGTATGCTCTCCAGGTTAGCTAGCATCAATTTGATAATCATTAAAAATCAATGGTTTCACATGTTCTTATGTTGCTGTTTGCATTGCATTAGTTTTGTGCAGCCATTGTTTGGTCAGTTTGTGTTCTCATGGCATGTTTAATAAAGTAATGGTGGATTAAGATAATATATACGTATACATATTTATAAAGACAGATGAAAACTCACTTGGTAAAGCTGACCAAGTGCGTACACCAAACCTGTGGGCAGCAAGTCAAATTTGACAGGCAAAATGCATACATTAATGCTCATCAGGAAGAAACTGATTTCTAATATTTTAGGTAGTTACTTTCAAATCAAGACATATTTATTTTGTCCTAGGGCTGTGAGTTCCCTAAAACTTTCATCTGTAGGAGCCCACTGTTATAAATTGCACGGTCATCCAACTGCCATCATTTATATTTCACAAGCACATTACAGATATATGAATCATTAGTCTAGGTATTTTCTCTTGATCCTGGTTCCTGCACACCTCTTTCCAGCTAAGCAACTTGTTTAGAATCTTTCTAGTTTTTTCTTGATCCCTTAATTAAAAATAGCATCCAAAGGAGACACTTCAGCTAAAGATCCCTGAACCCTGTGAATATAAAACTCCAGTTTCACTCTATCTGCAACATTGTTTTTAGATTTTCTTACTATATCAGATAAGCTGGAATTTTTTTTTTTTTTTTGGTGAACATTTGTTTAAATATTTCATTTTCTTAGGCTTTGGAAAAATGCATTTTCTATTTTAAAGTGACATATCATGTCTAAAAGTTAATCTATCACTATTTTAGAGTCTAAAGTTTGAAGAGTGAAATGGATAGAAAATGCTTCAGTTACCCTGAGCTTTTTCTCCATTTATTTGGCTCTTAGATATAATATTTGTGACAACTAGATACACCTTTTTTGTCTCTTTCCTTCAGTTAAGGAACTTAACTTCTTAATTCTTCTTAGGGAAGAATGAGAAAGTATTTTCCACTCCCAACTTAAAGCATCTCTGCTGCCTAAAATCATAGACTTGTTAAGGTTGGAAAAGACATCTAAGATCATTGAACACAGTTAAACTTCATGTATTTATTATGTTTACATTTATTTTGTCAATAATTAATACATGAGTAGAAAAAAATCAAATTTCATTTTCCCTATGTATTTAAACACATAGGGGAAAAAAAACCCTGAGAAAAAGTGTTTTCTCTCTTCATTTTCTATCTGTGTCCCTCAGACATTGGGCATTTTAGCAGATAAACACATAGATTCTTTCCACTTCCCCAAGGAAGATGGAAGATGCCCTCATGGAGTCTCAGATGACATTTGGAGGAATAAAATTCTTGGAAAGTTACAAGAAGGTCAGGCTGAAATGCCACAGGGCCAGTACCTACAAGATGGCAAAGATAATGCTAAAATATGCAATAACCCATTCTCATATATATCTGTATCTACATGCTTTTCTCCAATATTATCAATTCTATTTTAAACTCTTTTTTTCCACAGGCATGATTGAATGTTAATTACATGGAATTTGTGAAGATTTGTAATATTTTTTAGGCCTTAACTGGCTTTGAGATATTTGACAATTTATTAAAAACAAACAGAATTTTACCATAGGCTTATGGTAAAAATAAAGACCAAGAATATGCCTTTCATGCTGACTTTAAAATACTAAAATTATTTATTTTTTTTTTTATTTTGCTTCTGCACTTTCATTGTACTGTGATAGGTGCCAGAGTTGATGAATGGATGTTAATTACTGGTGTATGTCTCAGCAAAACTGAGTGAAAATCAATGTTAATGTGTCTTCATCTAAACTTTTAATAATGTGCCTCTGGAGGGCCAAATTCAAATAGCACCAGCCAGCAACCTCTGCACAAACAGGTTAATTTATGATTCAAAATATATAACTACACAAATAGAGGTATGTGCACCTCAAGAGCAATCATGCTGTAAATTTATATTAGATAAAAATACTTATTTCAGCATTTCTTAAAAATAAAAAAGAAGAAAAGAAAAGAAAAGAAAAGAAAAGAAAAGAAAAGAAAAGAAAAGAAAAGAAAAGAAAAGAAAAGAAAAGAAAAGAAAAGAAAAGAAAAGAAAAGATTTAATAATTTAATATCCTGTCTTTGTTTGTCAGTGGAAAATGTAGGATCACTAAGGACTACACCAGTAGAGAAGAATTCCAGACAAATTACTCAAACTCCAATTTATATGCTTTCTTTTACTTTCATTCTGAAGGCTTTAGAATAGAATTAGTCTGTAAAAGTTAATGAATTTGTTTAGAAAAACTCAAGTGGATGGACTACCGCATTAATGAGATATTTTAGATATTTTAGAAGAAAAATAAGAACACACTGATACTGATCTTTCTCATATCACAAGCAGTTTTCAGAAAGCACTGATCTTACTATGTCCATGGAATTTTACATTCCAGCTATTGAAGACTTTGCATGGTAAAAGGAAAAGCAATACTGAAAGGTTATCTGTTAGAAAAAAGACCATTGAGGGGTCAACTGGAAGTAGTTTCAGGCTGAAAAAGCAGGCTTTTGGAAGACTTTTGAGGAGAGCATATTTATTATTATTGCAATTTTCATATATTGCCAAAGGTGCAGAGAAAATGAGGTTACAATGGACAAAAGGCACAAAACTGCAATTTCTTTTGTATCAAGGTGACTTTCAAAGGTTTTCTTAAACAAGAGTGGAAGATGGTGTTCATTATTGCTTTAGGATCCCAAGCAGCAAAATACAAGTAGCACATAGCTGAGGAAGCCACGTAACATTTCCCAGAACATGGTGTTGATCCCATGCATTTCACATTCCTCAGGAATGCAGCCTAAGCTCAGTTAAACAGCCTTGGACTCCATGTCTTCAAAAAGAGATTCCTAAGGAGACATATGGAGAAGGTCCTTAAGTTCTTGTTCACCTGCTCCATACAGCTCATGAAATAATTATTGTCTAGTTCTCATAACAAGGACTAGAAGTAGATAATAAAAATACCAGCCAAAGCCTGTGGAGTAAACAGAAGAGAATACCATTTCAATGAGAGCATATCTGTGCTGTGGAACTTACAGCTTATTGTCTGTTGCATGCCAAAAATACCAAAGGGAAATCAGACCCATTTGGATGAAGGCTGCATAGAAGGCTGTTAAATGAAGAACTGTGTACACAATCTTAGCATCCCTGAGTGAGCTATTCTCAGAAAGTGGGAAAATGCTAGTGGAATTATATTTGCTCTCTTATGGTGGATCCCCAAGCTTCCTTTAGCAGTCACTGTGAAAAACTGGTCAGGTGGACCTTTGCTCTCACTCAGCACAGCAATTTTATATTAACTATCCTTCCTCTTTGTGCTTTTGTCCTGCCTTCTGTATACTTTTGTTTAGGGCAGAATTTGTCAAGAGGAGGATGAAAATGCAGATTGCAGATCTCATTGACTGCCAGCCATATTACCTTTTGCATTTTTGAACTTTTTTCCATTAGTTTTTATTGCTGGACAATTGTTATTAGATTGATGTGTTATGGTTCCTGCTTATGAGATTCAATTTACCATTTATTGTTTGAAATTTTAGATTTAATTCTGGATATATTGAGAAGAAATATTATGTCACACATAAAAAATTAGAACAACTTTTTTTTTTCTAATACTAATATAGCTATTCATTTTTTCATTGGAATTACTCTCCATTTATGGAACTTTTAATTTTTTGAAGGTGATTATCTATAATTTCCTGGAAGAGTGAAAATAACAATGTCCACAATAGCCAACAGTTACTGTCCAAACCCCACATATTTATACTAAAGTGCTTGAAATATTTTGTGTCCATTGTGTTTAGTTGAAAGGTAGTGAAATAAAGTGTCAAAATGTGCTTGGATAAATTTTTGAGAACTAAATATCATAATCTTTAGACTAATTCTGGCCTGGGAGAAGGAGGAAGACATGTTATTGACAAATGGCACAATTTAACAACTGGTTTTCAAAGAATTTTTAAACAATCTCTATTTCAAAATATTTTATCACACACAGATTTTATTAAAAATATGGGATTTTTTTCATAATTACATGAGGCTTATTCTGCCAAGTTATTTATGCATTTCTACTTCTCAAGAACCCATATTGATCTACAGTCAACATTACAGAGGGAAGTTTAGGAATTCATCTTGAACGCTGGTGCTAAAAAACAGTTTTAGAACATATTTAATTTGCTTAATTTTAAATATGTGCAGCTCATGAAACTTGATCTGGAGAATTCAGAGTTTTTTTCTCTGAGCTTTTGAGGGGAAACCACAGACACGTTTAAATAGGAAGACTTGGAGGAGGAAAAAGGAGGCATGGTTATTGTGTCTGTTATGCAACACAGTCTCTTGTCTTTCAAAACATCTGGGTCCCAATTTATCTCTAAATAATGCTTATTCAGTGTTTAGTAGATTTCAAATCACTTTGTGAAAGGGATCAAAATCATTATCAGATAAAAGAGAAGGAAGTGACTTGTCCAGAATTTTGCACAGAAAAGAATACCTATGCCCTAAATTTAGTCAAGTCTCTAAATGGCACCAACTTTCTGAATTACCTCGTACTTGTAAATCAATTTCTAATTCTGGCTCAGTCGTGTTGCAATGCTTTTAAACCCAGACCATAGTACTTTCTTGCTTTATGAGGGCACAGATTAGCAGTCTGCAATGTGTCCATGATTCTTTATTAAGCAGTAATATTCATGATTGATTTTGTTAAACATACAAAATACAGTTGGCTGATAAATCTAAGAGTTAACTGTGGCTTATAGGCCCAGAGTGTTTGGATACCCTTTTTGTGTGAGTTTTCACACAAATGCATATGACTGTACATATATCTATATAAATGTCTATATATATTCACGTACATAAATATATGGATGTACACAGTCATATAACACAGTAATACAAATAATGAGTGATATCTGTAAAGTTGGCAAACCTTGACTAGAAATCTCAGTATAAGTCAAAAGGATTATTAAAAAGTTAGAAAAGATGACAGAGAGTTATTTTTAATATAAATATAAAATTTTAATATAAAATTGTTGGTTTGCTAAAGTCTCATTTCAGGTCTCTATAACTAATCTATCATTGACAGTTTTACTTTTTTGGGATAACTCTGAGAATTACTGACATTTTTGCAACTATTTTTTAAAAGATCTTTTGAGGTTGTTGAGCCACTATTAACGCAGTCTCCTTTTAGGATTACTTAGAGACATCTTCTATTCCTCTTTAGAATAAGAATTCCAAAGGATAGTCAGTCTTCTACCAGGAATTAAAATCCCAGTTTCCCCAATCTGAAGACCCTACTCTCTTTTGAGAACACTTTTTAAAACAATTGCACCCTGAGGCAATGGGCCAGAAGCAATAGTGTCTGCAATTAGTGTCACATTCAATCCAGACCAGGAATATAATGTGTTTTGTTTTTACAGAAACCTTATTGGCTATGTAACTCAATGTTATGATGATGTTTTAAGAATTCACAAGTCATGAAAAGGTCTGTATGCTCATTAAAGAATGGGTCTTACAGTATTTTAAGGAATTAGAACAGAAATTGAATTTATGTTTAAAGAAGTTTGCCAGAGAAATTTAGCATAAAAAATTGATGGTGAAACAAGAGAGTAGCATTTCAGTGGAAAAAAGCAGCAGCTCAAGAGATTGCCAGAAGCAATAGTGTCTGCAATTAGTGTCACATTCAATCCAGACCAGGAATATAATGTGTTTTGTTTTTACAGAAACCTTATTGGCTATGTAACTCAATGTTATGATGATGTTTTAAGAATTCACAAGTCATGAAAAGGTCTGTATGCTCATTAAAGAATGGGTCTTACAGTATTTTAAGGAATTAGAACAGAAATTGAATTTATGTTTAAAGAAGTTTGCCAGAGAAATTTAGCATAAAAAATTGATGGTGAAACAAGAGAGTAGCATTTCAGTGGAAAAAAGCAGCAGCTCAAGAGATGTTAGTATGTTCAGATGGCAGTAGAAAGAGCAGGTTAATTTCTACTATTGACAGGTTATTTTAACTGTTGTGAAAGCTAAAGATTTCCATCAGGATCCCACTCTGTGAACATCTGTAAAGAAATTCTCCTTCCCAACATGGGATGTTTCTGTCCTTCCAGTTTTCATGTGCTCTCATGCAAGAGCACATCTCTTCTCAAGACTCTACCTGACCCAGGATGCAACACCCAAAGTCATGCTTGGTACAAAGCTAAATGAGAGCATGCTGCTCTGAATATGCCAAAGTGGGTGTTTGAGCCTTACTTTGCTTGCAGTTCACACTGTCAAGCTTTTGTGTCCTTACAATTGAAGCTTTTGGTTGTTGTCACTTTCATATTTTCTGGAAAAATCCCTTTGCCAGGCATCTTCTCCTGGGAAGCTGAGAAGCCTTAGAGAAAAATGAAAACAATTGTCTGATTTGCTTCTCCTGTGTTTTGCTGCTTTGGAATGTGGTAGGTGATTGTTTCATTGGTTGCATGTTGAATTGGTTTTACTTATTGGCCAATTACAGCCAGCTGTGTCGGACTCTCTGAGGAGAGATTCACGAGTTATCTATCCTTCTTGGTAGCATTCTGTCTGTATCCTTTCTCTATTCTTTAGTATAGTTTAGCATAGCATTTTTTAGTATATTATAGCTCATAATTTAATAAATTGGCCTTCTAAGAACACGGGGTCAGATTCATCATTTTCCTCCCTTTGACAGGGGACCCTGAAAAAACCACAGATTGTGACTTTCACAGTAAATAATCTGGATATGTAAACAGTACATTTTGGTATGTGTTCTTCCTCTTGGAAGAACATTACCAGGACAAGAATTTAAGTACTGAGAAGCAAAAATTAGCAGTGGAGAGACAGTGCACAACTTTTAAAAGCATTTTTCACATGTGTTTGAGTCCTTAAGTAATCTTATACTTTTACAGAACAAAGTCATACAACTTAGATCAAGCATTTTCAACAATGGATTAATTAACCTGTGTCATTATTTTGAGCAGAAATATGTTATTAAGCACTCAACAATAAAGGCCTCTCCCATATCTCAGTTCTGAGCTGAGGACCCCAGAACTGAATGCAGAACTCCAACTGGGGTATCACCACAGTGAAGTAGAGGAGATGAATCACCTCCCTGAACCTGCCAGCCATGCTGCTTTTTAAGCAGCCCAAGATATGGGTCTGCAAGTGCACATTGCCAGCTCACATGCAAATTTGCATCCACGAGCACTCCCAAGTCCTTCTCGGCAGAGCTGCTGTGGATCTGTTCATCCTCCAGCCTGGACTGATGACCAGGATTGCCCTGACCCAGCACCTTGCACTTGACCTTTCTGAATATTACGAGGTTCCCATGGGCCACTTCTCAAGCTTGTCCAGGACCCTCTGGATGGCATCCCATTCTTCAGGTGGTCCA
Source organism: Passer domesticus (assembly GCF_036417665.1). Lineage (NCBI taxonomy): Eukaryota > Metazoa > Chordata > Aves > Passeriformes > Passeridae > Passer > Passer domesticus. The sequence continues at coordinate 18,826,314 of NC_087476.1, read as the reverse complement.
GCCCATCATTCAGCTTGGTGTCACCTTCAAACATGCTGAGGGTGCACTTGATCCCTCCATCTGTGCCACTTATGAACGTACGAAGCCGTGTTGGTGTCACTGCAGACCCCTGAGGGATGTCTCTGTCACTGATGCCCATTTGGACATGGAGCTGTTGACCACTATCCTCTGCATGTGACCATACTACCAATTCCTTATCCACTGGACAGCCCATCCATCTCTCTCCAATTTAGAGAGAGGGATATTGTGGTATACCCTGCTAAAGGCCTTACAGAGTCCAAATGAAATGTTTTAAATTGTGTAAAGAAAAAAAGAAAGGTAAATGTCAAAGATCTCAGTAGAGATTACACTTTTCTATTTTAACATATTAAGAAACATTTTATTTTTTTTTTTATTAAATTGATGTTTCTTCTTCTTTCTAGGTGCTTAGACTACATTTTAAGATTCTTAAAATCATGGAAAAGCAATAGGAGTACTTCTGTCTGACAAGCAATATATGAATTCATTAATTTGGTATTTTTGACGATGCTTAAGTCCCGAGAATATGAGCAAGAACTAGTTACTGCATAAAAGTACTGTGAAATGAGCTGCATTTATATGTCATTTATTGTGTTTATTTTGAGGAATCCACCAATTGTGACCACTGTTGATAAAGTCAACATTACACAGATCTCCAAGGACTGGTACTTCTTCAGAAAAAAGCTAACTATATCTTTATTGGAGACTTTAAAAATTGCATCAGCAGAGATGATAAAGGTAAGTCACTGCTGAAGTAAAAAATTAGCTTCCTTAAAAGATTTTAATAATTCATAATCTTGTTTTTAATCCTGTAAAAGGGTATTGTTACTTGTAATTTCCCATTGGAGACAAGAAAATAATGAAAAGGAAAGGACTTCAAGTGATAATACAAGCAACTTAGGTTTTACAGGTTTTGGCTTTTTTTTTTTTTTGACAGGACTCAAAAGGAGAAAAAAAGTAATGTATCATAGCCTCAAGGGAAAGCAAACCAGCTGTCAGCTTGAAGGAAACATTGGTTAAATTATCTCCTATAAAGCTTTTGTTAGACTGCAACAGCAAAGAAGCCCTGGCATGCTTTTGCATACACAGATTCTATTGCAAATCATCTCTGCACACTTATTTGTGTACAAAGTGAACCTATCTCATGGGTCATATACATGGTCCTACCTCAACTGCTAAGTTTAAAAGACCCTTACTATCTCAGCTCCTACCAAGTAACACTATCCTCATTCAACTTTATTTTTCTATCCCTTTTCTATTGTCCTCTCTTAGCAATACTGTTCTTCTGCTTTAGCACTTTTTTGCACACTGTGAACAGTCTAGACTTCTGTGCTTGCAATCTTATGCCAGTTTTTCATTCCCCCTAAGCAAATCTCATCAATCAATGGGTAAAACCCCAAGATGATACAAACCAGATACATTCTAAAAATAAATAAAATAAATCCAGATCATCAGCATCCTTAGTTTCTCAAACACTAATCCATACAAAGTGCCCGATAGAGGTGACTGCTTTCAACGTGAAAAACTAATCTGTTTGCATGCTGTAAAGGATTAGGTCTGATACATGTTCAGCCTCGCCTCAAGCATTTGTTTCTTCTTGTTCTTACAGATATTTGTCCACCCTAGGTGAGCCAAAAATTGCGAAATGATGCAGTGCAGAACACAGAGTTTTGTCATTCTGTTTGTCTTCAGTTGGACTAAGAATTATACTCTGTCTTGGGGAGCTACAGGCTAAGATTTTATCCAGACAATGTGCCTGTTCTGCCTTCAGTGAGACTTCTCACATGCAGTCACAACTTCCTTTTGGTTGTATCTTTCCAGTTGTGTGCACTACACTTAATATCTGAATCTGTCTGGGAAATTCAGGCTTTAGATTCCATCAGCATGGTACCTTGCATCATGACATAATCTGGCCATCAGGTGAGGGAGAGGATTCTGCCCCTCTGCTTCTCTTTGTTGCTGCATCCAGCTCTGGGATCCCCAGCACAGGAAGGACATGGACCTGTTGGAGTGATTCCAGAGGAGGTCACCAAGATGATCGGAGGGATGGAGCAGCTCTCCTGTGGAAAAAGACTGAGAAAGTTGAATTATTCAGCCTGGAGAAGAGAAGGCTTTGGGATGACATAATTGCACCTTCCAGTATCTGAAGAGAGCCTCCAAGAAAGATGAAGAGAAACTATTTACAAGGGCACATAGTGACTGGGCAAGGGGGAATGGCTTCAAACTGAAAGAGAGAAGGTTAATATCAGATATTAGGAAGAAGTTTTTTACTGTGAGAGTGGTGAGGCACTGGAATAGTTTTTCCAGAGAAGCTGTGGATGCCCCAGTCCTGGAAGTGCTTAAGGCCAGATTTTATTGGGCCCTGAGCAACCTGGTCTAGTGGAAAGTGTCCCTGCCCAGGGCAGGGGAGAAGGAGCTAGATGACCTTTAAGGTCCCTTCCAGCCCAGGCCATTCTATGATTCTATGATAGCTTGTTTCAGTCTGCCAGAAAATTCCCTTTGCAGATCATGCTGAGACATACCTTAGACAATGAATTGCATTTTAGAAATCTACCATTTGTTCCCATTGTTGAAGAAATTCCTGAAAGTAATGCATAATCCATGATCAAGGAACAAAGTAATTGATCAGGAGATATTGCCTGAATTTCAGTAACTAAATAGGCCAGTGTAGTGTTGCATTTTATTTAAATGGTATGCTCTGTCTCACCCCTCCAAAATGTATGGTAAATCCCAGGCCTGTGGTCCTGCCCTGAACCATCCTGTATCTGTAATCCTTTTGGCACAAGTCTGATTCTGCACCCACTTTGATTTTCCCTCTTAAGCTGTGCGGGAGATCAGGCTCCCTCTTGGCCCTTCTCCTTCTTTCTTTCCCCTATCCTTCTCTAGGCTCTCCCTCTCCCCCTCCATCCCCCTTTCCCCTTCCCCCTCAGTAACCATGCTGCTCCCGGGGGTGGGACCCCCAATAACCCTCATTTAATCAGCACCCTCAGAAGCCATGTGAGCCTCCTTGCCTGCCTGCTGCTGCCAGCGAGCTCACAGCCTAGGGGGACCTCCGGGGACTCCCCGAGTGCCCCCTCCCAAAACGACCTGCTACGGCCATTTCCTCCTAGACCTTCCCAATTGCTGAGCATTTCCTCCTCATGCTCTAACAAGCATGTGTTCAGTACTCCTCCCAGCAGCATGAAAACTGCTTGTTGATATTTCTGATACTTCTCTTTTGTTTATATCCATTTGAACAATTCACCGTGTAGAGTGTACATATTTTCTCTTTGAGCATCAAGATTTTTTTCTCAGGCCACTTTCTAAACTATCGTTTTCAGGATCCTAATGAATTTTAATGTCAGGGAAGCTAGGGTGGAAATAGGGTTCCTAATAATCTGTCTAAATTAGTCTCACAACACCCAGAAATAAAACTGCCCACTTTTTTTTGTTTGTTTTCAAGATTGCACAATGATATAAGTCAGCAACTGAGTCAGAAAAGAGCTATCTCACAAAGAAGAACAGCACATTAATCATGTTGACAGTGAGAGCTGTACTTCATAGATAGCAGCTCTATGCCTACTGCCGCTACAATGGATACTCATCATTTTAGGTACCAGACTGCATCCTTGTCTAAGGGGCAGCTGTTCATGGATAAGGATCCTGAGCCAGAATGCAATCCATAAACTTTTGAAAGAGGATCATCCAGGCCCAAAAAAAGCAGAACAGGTCTTCATCCAGGGACTTTGTTTTGTAACCAAGGAACTGAATCTTCCACAATTTTTCCAAAGATTTCACATTCACTTTTCTAAATCAACAGCAAAACAATTTATATTTCACCTTTATTTTACAAATTTATACATTATTCCAAGCCATGAGCTATATGTAAAGTCTGTAATTACCCAGGCTCCATAAGGGCAGAAGCACACTGCCATCTGCCAAGCACTGGCAAATGTATTGCCTCTCTTCGTTTGGGATTTTACAGACCTGTTACTGTTTCAGGCCACACAGAGCACTTCTGCAGTGAAAGCAGAATCTTTCTCTGTACAAGGCTGCAGAGAACCAACCACTGTTTTGCTTTGTGTTAATGTGATGGGCTGATATTTCAAATTATTTACTGAATGTGATAAGGATTCAGAGGAAAAACATCAACAAGACATGTTTCTGCTCACACCAAGGTGATCTAGTGTAGCCTCCTTCACACAAAGTCCCATTTCCTCACCTGTCTAAAAGGCAGACTGAGACTTGCCTGTCCATGAAGGAAATAAAAATATAAGCTCTTGCACACAAGGGTCTCAAAACAAAACGATTCTCGATTTTTATCACACACTGTCTTGCAGTAGGGATGTTAGGTACATACAATCAAGAAGCCTTTAATTTCCACAAGCACCAGCCTGTGGATTTTGTGCAGCTGACTGTCTATAGGCTTCATCTCATCCTCAGCTGTCCTCATGTCTCCTCAGTGAGTGTGTCTTTGTCCTACACGGGATATGGATTACAGCTCACAGTCACGTAACCACGACTCTAACCTGAGCGTTTCCTCTACAGGCCCTCAGCTCGCTTGGCCAAGCAGATGGCTCTTACACCTCATCCACTGAGAGGGAGAGCTGTTCTCCACAGCATGCAGGGGATATGGTGCTTTCTGCTCAAGCCTCCTAAACCTTGCTAAGTGAAATATGTTCCATTTGTTCAAGGAGATAGGGTTTGTCCTCTGGCTGTCAGTGGTTGTTTCACCCTGTTGGCTCTGTCCAGCTCAGGTGTCCTAGTAGATACTGCTGAAGATCCATTTGTCTCACAAGCAGCTCTGCTATTTTCACTAAAAATATTCCAAATAAAATCCAGTCAGTTATTTTTTTTTAAATTCTGCAGCAAATTTTTCAATATAGCAGAATTATAAGCAACTGACCTACCACCCTCCCTTCAAACAATTGAGGAATTTCTATAAACATTACTCTTAGTTCCCCATGTAATAAAAATAGATTTTCTCAGTGCACCACATATAATATGCTGTGGATCTTCCTGCTTCCTTGAGGCATTAAACTATGAGGCATTAAAATATGCCTCATATTTTCTTTTTGTTTTAATTTGCTTTATTTCCCAGTTTTTAAAAACTGTTTATTTGGAGATCCCCTAAATTGAAATCTCACTGGAAGTTATACTAAGATATTTTTTTAGCTTACTTACTGCTAAACTTATTCTTAATTTAGTTGACATGCAGTTTGTTCTTCAGCAGTTAATGGAAGGTGGATTCTGACACTTGGTGAATACTTTGCATCTGGCCTCCTGCTCTAATGCCTGCACACAAAGGGTCAGATTGAACTAAAAAACTAGATATGTCTGTGTTTTAACTCATGGTTAGGCTGCTAAAGAAAAGTGACTTGAGTTTTCCAAGAACTAAATGGTAGGCACCTAGACTTACACATTAGAATGGGTCATAACATGTGGTTTACTTCTGAGAAAATGTCATTAAAAAGAGTAATATTTAGAAAATATATAGAATGAAGATAAACAAAGATCTGAGTTGTTAAAAATCAGCAATTTGACAAAGGTTCAGACTTGAATGAAAGCAGTCAGCAGTTCTATCAGGTGTTTAATTCTGGTTCACAAAATCATAATTCAGATATTTTTGAAAATTAAAAAAAAAAAGATTTTTTTTCTAGTAGTGTATATATATAAATAATGAGAAAAAAACCCCATAAAAATATACAATTGTATTCTTCAAGGAACTCCAAAAAGTTTCTGTAGGATCCTGCCCCATTATAAATTGATTATATTTGAATTTTCAATAGGCATACCATAAAGATTTTGCTTAACTAGATTAAATTTCTGAGCAATCTGCAAAGCAGTTAGCAGCAGCCATTAAAATGACCACATAGAGCAAACAAAACTTACTTCTCTTTTTTGAAGTACCCATAAGTTAAAAATGAAGGTACACCTCTATTATGCGTACCTCCAGTTGTACAGAGCAAAATCCTTGATGATTTCAGGAAAAAGCATATGGTCTCCCTGATTTTTTTATCCTATTTTGCAGCTCAAAAAAACAGTTATCAAATGTTAGCTACTAATTTTGTCTCCATCTTTTTATTTATGAAAGCGTTCTGTATACAGATTAATTTTGCTCTATGTTTATTATTGTTTCATTTGCTAATAGACACAAAATTGCAAAAGCTTTAGGACTCATACATAACACAGTTTAGTCCCAGATTTGTAGAAAGAAAGAAGCCAAATACATCTTGATAGGATTAAATTCCAGCTAGTGTTTCTGAAAGTCTCTGCAGTGCCCTTTCAGCAACTGCACATTCAAGAAGCTATTGCTCTTTCTTCAGCAATCAGAAAATACCTCTGCCACAAAGTTTTGCTCAGTGAGGGCAAGGCTGCTTTCTGCAGTGATGTCAACAAATAAGTGCTGTTCTTCAAATGCTGACCTTTAAAAAGCACATTATTAAAACTAATACATTATTTTACAGAGACTGTAGAGCAAGCAGGAATGAGGCTTCTCTTTACTAGAAGAGTTACAATTGCTCTTCACTCAAAGCTTCCAAACTTTGTGAAAGTGCCAGTTTTTCATATTTAGAACTGCTCTGCACTAGCCGTGTTTGCCATGCCTGGATAGGCGGATCTGCACTAAGGAGCAGGTTTTTTCCCATTCCCAGATGAGCTGAGTAGCACAGCTGGTTGAAGACAGTTAATTGCTCTTCATGATGATTAGAATGTTGTTAAGGTTTTCTCAGAGGGAGAGAAAAGAACATGCATGTGGTTTGAAAGGTCATGGTGGAAACAAGATATAGCGGGCACAAGATAGTGTTATATTGACAAGTGTTTATCATAAGAAAACACACTTGGCATTAAAACCTGCTAGCTCTTCCAGTTGATTACAATGTAATATAGTTTCATAAAATGACACTATGATTATGTGTCCCTTTATAAAATCCCTTTATTTTTTTTCTACTCTGCAGAAGATTGCCATTTTTGTGGCTTAAAAGCAATGCAAATGTGATAGAAAGGTCTTAAAAAACCAATCAGTTTGTTGCCCTCATTAACTTGCTTCCAAAAGTGAATTATAATATTTTCTAAGCTGTCTTTTCTATATACACAGAAACAACATACATGTTATATTTATTTTTATTTTATCATACACAGTCATTAGGAAGTCTCACACTACTGATTTAATCATGGATTATGCTTTATAAAAGGGACACATTTGAATTGCCTGAACCAATGTTGAGAGCTGGGCTGCATTCGATTTCTTCTTCAATAGCAAGGCACAGTGGTCCATCCAGTACAAGAACTGGAAAACAGCACTCCTGGTGTGATGGATATATGCATATCAATGGAGTTTAACTCCAGAACATGTGCAGTAGAAACAATTAATGGAAGTGAGGAGTAAGATTGGTATGATTATCCCATATACAGTAAAAGGGTAACTTCTGTAAATTGGCAGGGCCTCTTAATTCCATTTGTCCATTCTACACACTAAAAATGGCTGGTTCCTCTATCCTTGCCAGATGTTTATGGTGTATCACATCTGCTTTTTCTCCAGGATACCATGGAATCCAGCAAAATAACACACACTCTTTCATCCTGGCCAAAAAATTCCAGCAAACATAAAGGAAATTCAAGGTCATGTTTTCAAGCATTCTTGTTCAGTCACGCCTGTTTTAATTGCTGTTGATTCTCTTTGTCTCTAGATACAAGTATTTACTGAGCAGCTTTATCTACTTTGTCCTGAAGGTTTCCCTTAGGCTGGCCGGGTTTTCTGACTCAGCACTAACTAAGTGCTTCTAAGTTCTGCCATTCCTGTGTTCCTGGAAGATTGTACAGAAATAATTTTGATGAAATCATAAAACATAGTATGAGCTGAAAAGAAACACCTTTGTATACTATTTCCAATCTTCACAGGATTTACTGTCTCATGACTGGCACTTCAAGAAAACACACCTATTTTCTGTGACTAATTATGTTGTTAACACCACTGAAAAAACAGGCTAATTGTACTCAAAGGATGAAAATTAGAAAATGTTAATGCATGACTTTTATGCGACATTGATATGAGAGATGAATATCTAAAAAATATATATATTTTAGAAATGTCATCTTTCTGGGTCTTCTTTGAGACTTTACCATATTTTTTGTTTATTTGGGGGTTTCTTTAATTTTTTTTTCAAGGCAATAGTTCTATTTTAGGGATAGCATTTACAAAAAACTCACTTTCATTTCTGCCAGGTATTCCATTCGTATTGTGGATTTAGTGAAGCTTTACTAAGAAAAGATGGCCTCCATGTTCTTATGCTGTGCATGCATTTAAAGACCTGCAGGTGTTAGGACTAAAAATGCTGTGGTTCTGCTGCCAGAGAAAACCCACAAGGAAAATTACTGATGATATGTCAACTAAAAAATCCTAATGATAGTAGTTCAAACCAGAGTGTTCAAAATATGATCATTTGCATTAAAAAAATGGTATATAACCTAGCTCTTATATAATTTACTAATTATGTTGGTTTAGCCCTTAATCTGAAAAATTAAGGTTGAGAGAAGAGTAAATTGCTCAGCTTAAACCAATTTAAAAACACAGAACAAATTTTTTTGTCATCAAAACAAATAATAAATAATTTCCCATTAAAAAATGTTCCACAGCTGCAAAAACGTTTGATTTGATGACCTTGCAATAACAAAAAAGTTAGTGAAAATTCAATATGTGATTCATGGAAATTTTCATGGGCAACCTGCAGGTCTGTATAAACACTGGTATCCCTGTCCTGTCTTCTGATTCTGCCTCAGATTAAGCAGGTACCATCTGAGGGGGTTTCAGCCAATGTTTCAGAAAATCAGAATTTAATCTGGTTTGTGGCAGATTTGTCTTTCATACCTTTTCTCTACACTGTTAAACTGAATTCGTACAACTCGGCCTTCAAGTTTTGAGTCTTTTTCCTTGTAGCTGTATGTCGAAGAAATTATGCTATTAGTTCTAAAAACACTGAGTTCAACAGGTCAAATTCATCTCGAGGGTGACTTTGACTTCAGTGAGAATGCCGCAGGGAGACATTGGCTCAGCGTGTCTCCCATGTTTACTAATCACAGGAGCAGCAGCAGTCCTCTCCATTTGAGCAGGGCTGCACAGAACTTTCATTACAAAATAACAAAGCACAGCTAACTCAACTTTGAATTTAGTTATGGCTTCATTAAAATTTTGCAAAGTTTCTGACTGAGCATGAATTTTTATAGTGGATGCTTTATGGATTCAGCTGAGTTTCAGTGTGCATTTTAATCCTAGACTCACAGTGAAATACAAAGAAATGCAAATGGCAAACAAACTTCGATATAAATGCCAACAAGACAAATGCTTGAAATTTTTCAGCTCTAATGCTGCTAACACTGACCTCACCCAACATAACTGTGATTTTTAACCAGATTCTGCTTTCCTTCCTCACTGGGTGGAGAGGGAAACGTTGGTTATCTAAATGAATATGCCTAGGTTAGGAATGTAGATTCTTTTATAATTAAAACATTTTGGTAAATACTAAGTGCACTAAAGCTAGGAATTGACTCCTGTCGTGATGGTCTGAATCACGGGAGTCCCTAGAGGTACCTCTAGAGATACCTACAGTATCTGTGTTCTCAGGTATAGCAGAGTGCACTGGAGTTGCAGTCTACAGTACAGTAGATTGTGTAGTCCTGGTCCCCATATATACCCTGTTTGTATCCAAAGTTGGACACTGACTCTGCCTGTACATCTGTGCTTCCTTGGGATGTGTGAGGAACCACAAAGGCAGGAGCCCTCTGCCTGCATCAGGACTCCTTGCCTCAAGAAGTTTAGGGCCTAAGATCAGCTCTAATCAGTAATGTGCACTGCAGTGCTGTGTCTTGGAATACAGAAAAACACTGGCTCAGTCTTCAGGAAGTAGAGGGCATCCACGGCACCTAATGTTTTGTTGTGTGGATATTTCATATGTGTACTGCACAACTCAAGGAGTGTGAGGATGATGAGAAACAGCACTTGATGTATCAGCAGACCTCAGAACATTCTGTACATCATACCAAGAAGACTGCCTTGCCTCTGGAAGATTTTTGTATTCTCAGAGAGGCTGTTTGACTCCACTAAAGTAATTACATCATCCGGCTTTTAGTAAACTAGCATAGAACATTTTCCATTAATACATAGTATGTATAGAGGTGTGTATTTACACACACATATGTGTGCGTGCACAAATAATACCAGTGTCTCAAAAATGTCCTTTTCAGATGAAATACACAAAAAATTATTTTACATTTTATCATATCTCTTTAGCACTTCTGATACTCTGCCTGAAGGCATGTAACATTAGATTCTCTGACTTTCTAAAGAAGTGCAATAATGTGCAGGAACAAATCTTGCTACTAACATAGGACTACATGAACAAAGTTTCTAACCTGCCTCTCTGGTTGAAAGCAACAAGTAACCTCAACACAGTATCCAGGACATCTCACAGAAATAAAAGACACATATTGGCTGAAATCGTTGTAGTAACTGGAACCATTGTGTATCTTTAGGTTAGTTCCTGCATCTATCCTTTCCTTTTTTGTTGGGGTCTGTACATGTATGCAGGTCCCTTGGAAAGGAATCAATAGGAGGTTGAAGATGCTGCTTGCTACAGGAAGAAGTATCCTGTGGGACTTCTTCAGCACAGCACTCACTTTTCTGTTTTAAAGGAATAGGCATGGAGCAGGTTTCAGTTGGTTTAGTGCACATTCAGTTGTGTTTGTATCTGCCGTGATCTTATTCTCTAGAGGCAAAAGCAAAGCTAACTTTGTTTCAAACATTGTGCCTTCTGAACTTTCTTTCTCGACCCTAAGCCAAACCAGAGGCCTCAAGAGATCTGTTATCAGTGAACTTTACATGTTGTGCATCCCCCTTGGCAGGGATATGTAATTCTGGAGGGGGCTGACTCAATCAAAACAGAAATGGCCTAAATGCTTGCTTTAAAGAAAACATAGAGATAACCCCAGCAGGAGAGCGTTTGAGAACACTTTCATGGTTGCCTAGCAAAAGGCTGTACTACTTGAGGAAAGGTATGTAGTCAATAGTGCAGTGCCTACATCTTATTTTACTTTCAGAAAGCCACTTCCAACACACCACTGGTGTAAAATCCAGCTGATATTTGGCAGGGAACACTCGTTCAAATTGGAAATGATAGTAAACAGCCAGCAGTTTCATTTCTTTCTTTGGGTGTTACAAGAACAGCACACACTAGATATTGCTGGTCAGTTCAAGAGCTGTAACATCACGACTGACCCCAGGAAGTGCCAAAGACCCTGAGGGGTCTGGGGGATGTCACTGGGCATTGATTGTGCATGGAAGATCCTCGGACACTGTGATAGTTGCACACAGCTACACAACTCATATATTTGCTGAAGGTCTCAAGCATATTGTGGCTGTATATATAGTCAGCATGAAGGCATATTTTAAAAAGGGATGCATTTCATTTCTACTGCAGGTATGGATTCAGCAAAATCATTGTGATGACAGCAAGGTGTTGCAATGTTCTTTTGCAGTGGTCAAAAATAATTTCTCTTTGTGGTAAAATATCCCAGGCTGCACTGATTGTGTTACTAGAGCACTGTCTCAGATGGCAACATGGCTACTGCTGAAGGCTCAGACATGTGGATTGCCTTGTGTATGTAGAACTTTTTGTAATTCAAGAAAAAAAAAGTTTAAAAATGCTTCATTTTATGCAGGAATATGGTAAAGGCTGTACAATCACATTGAACAAAACCATCTGCTAAATTCATGTGGGATTCCCAGACTGGCTTTTCAGAGCAGCTTCCAGCCTTCCCTTTACCCTCTCTTTGCTGAGACGGTCTAACAGGCAACACTCTTCTACTGTGCAGGCACTGGTGCCTGCCCAGAGTTCTCCCTCATATCTCCCCTTGGGTGCTCTCCCAGCTCAATCCCAAGGATAACAAAGCATGCATCCTGGGTATCTGATAGGAATCTGTCATAGAATTATACAGTCAGAGTATCATTTAGGTTGGAAAAGACCTCTAAGATCACCAAGTACAGCCATTAATCCAGCACCACCACATTCACCACAAAACTATGTCCCCAAGTGCCACATCCACACAGCTTTTGAACGCTTCTGGGGAAAGTGATTCCCTGGGCAGCGTCTTCCAATGCCTGACCACTTAGCGTGCATTAATTACCACATTTAGTATATCTGACTCTATTCTTGCTTACTTAAGCAGCTACAGCTTTGCAGGGTCATTTTGGAGTTGCAAATGCTTAATGTGTCCTACAAATGAGTTATACAATTTTGAGTTTATTGTATGTTTTTCATGGAAAAAATTAAGCCACAGCATTACACTAGTGATGAGGTTAGAGGGGATTGGCTGGTCTTCCCTTTCACATTGATCTATGCTACAGTATTGTGATATCATAGTGTAGGTGGCCCACCTATGGTTTCTGTAGACTGAGCCCACTGAGTTCCTCATGTTCCTACAGAAAATTAAGAGGCTACTAGGACCCAGAGGCAGTCCTGTATTCCTATCTCAGAAAAGTGTGATTCCCTGGGGAGACAAGAATAACGCACGGGCCATGGTTCTAACATCACAATAACTAGTATAGATACATAATAATGCAAAAGAGAATCTTGGATTTTCTCCAGACTGTAATGACAATTGCATAAATGTTTATTTGCATCCAAACAAAGCCACCATTGAAAGCTGATATTTTAAATCAATTTCCAGAACCTCTGGTTGATAGCTAATTTTCAACTTTTCCATTATTTTTTCTCCTTTTGAGTAGAACACTTGATTCAAGTGTTGCTTGACTCAGTAAAATCTGATGTATATAATATAATCAATGGTAAGGTTGTCAGAGCATATCTCCAGAGTTCATGGCCAACAGCAATCATGATATGAATCAGCAACAAAGAACAGTGTATGTAGTACACAAGGAGCTCCAGAAACACTAAACCCCTAAATCACATACTCGAGAGTGGAAAACCAGAGCTTATTGACAACTCTGCTATTGGAAGTTTCGTGTACAAATTAAACTCAACTGTGAATTTAAAGTGCATTTGTACAAATTACAAAATTTTGGTTAAAATGCTTAACATTTATCAAGTTAAAAAAAAAGAACACAAGGACATGATTACAAGTGTTTTAGCCTGATATTTTTTACTTGTTATCCTGTAGCTATAACTGTTAATTTCAGTGAAAATTAACTAGATACAAAATAAAAAATATTTGAATATTTGTGCCATCCATGAAGAAGAAGAGATGGCTCTGCTTCAGCCAGAATTGCGAGCAAACAATCTACTAACCAGAATCAAAACTTCTCAGTTTCAAATGCGTCTTTATACAGCTTCAGAAACTTCACCTCAAAACACAAATAGGGTAAAAGCCTTTAAAAAGCCTGTCTCAAGGAGATAAGGGAACAGAGAAGATACGTGAATGATGGAATAGTGGAGACATATGCAGCAGGCTAGACACGATGCTATTGCTCTCTTAGAGTCTGAAAATCATAGGTCTTCATAAAGTAGAACTTCAATCTAAGTTATTTAAAAACACTTGCCAGTGAAGTTTTGCTGGATTTATGTGAATGAGCAAAAGTAGTCCACATGTGCTTATGTCCAGTTCAAGTGATAAATGGGGAAATGAACATATGTCTGAGCACATACAGAACTGTACAATGATTCTCAGCAACACAACCAGCACAGTTGTGTCCAGTATCTTGAAGAGCAGTTGCATTTCACTGCATCTTACCTTCCACCAAATAATGTCAGTTAGGCTCTCTAGTCTTCAAAGAAATTACTAGAAAATGACTGACTGGTGTTTTATCACATTTTATTTCCTGTTTATTTAGAGGGACTGTCATTACAGAAATGAAAATAGCAATATAAACCTTCAATAAAAATAAACATAAAAATAAAAATGAAATACATCACTGCAAAGAATGGAAAGTCTTTGTAATTGAAACATGAACTTTCTCTATATGAATCCCTTTACCGCCCAGACTTTGTGAAAACAGCCTTATGGTAATACAAGAGTGGTATGCATTTATCATGTACTAGAAATTTAGAGGCTAAAATAGATCTGTTTGTTTCAATCAATCACTATAAATTGTACCATACTGCAGGCACACAGGCAGATCAACATTGCCTATTGTTAAATAACTTAATTGTCAGAAATTATGGAATTTCTCATAGCAAAAAAATATAATTGTCCTCTCTGTGCAACTACTTCAGCACATTCAAGAAGTATACAAAAATAAAGCAACAACAGAAGAGGTCTAGATGATTTTCAGAGTTTCTGTATTTATAAAGTAGGAGGGCTTTTATAAGGTAGAAGGATTTTTAACCATCTTTAAGCAAAAGGTGTCTTTTAAACAATTATGCATGAAATTAGTCTAGTCTACAATAGCTTACAGTTTCCCCCACCACTGTAGAACACTCAGATAAGACAGTGTGTCCAAAAGCCACCTAATGGAAGTGAAGGCAGCAATTCCTATCCCTAGTATGTAGAGTAGATTTTGACCAAGCTTCAGACAGGCTGGTTCATTTTCTGAAGTCCATGGGACTGATTCATGTGCTTTGTCTGAAGGTTATGAATATGGCAGAATGGAAGAGCCATTGCTGCTCATTCCTACTCTTATTGGTGGGCTTACTGCCAAGCCTCAAAGTCCCCTTCTCTTTTTTGCTCCAGTTTTCTGAGTTCCTGTGACTCTTGATTTTTTGCAGTGACACAGACCCAGAGAGAGGCATGCAGGAAAGCCCTCAACTCCTCTGCCTGTGCTGCAGGCTGTGGTGGATAAGGCAGGGAAGTGGGTTTCAGGCATTTCAGCTCAATGGCACTAGGCTCCAAAGGAGTTTTCCACCTCCTGGGCAGGTGTTCCAGACACTGAACTGCAATATGTGAAACGGGGATTGTGTTCTCCTCTTATCTAAAAATAAAGGTAACTGAGGGCACTCTGAATTGCTCCTCAAAGTCAAAGCTCCCGCAAAAATAGCACATTGTAGCTGATTTGAGGTACAAAATGAGGACATACACCTACCCATAGGCAGCCTGACCTGAGCTCTGGAAAAGGGGTCAAAGTACCTATCATGAAGTATTGCAAATCCTTTGCTGGACATAGGGGTCGGCCTACAGTCCCACTTGGCACACTAGTCAGAGTGATGTGGCTGGAGAGGAGACTTAACTTGGGTAACACAAATCAAGGCAGTGCATTCCCCATTTCTGCCTCCCAGCCCCGTTTAAGTTTGTGCTTCATATTCAATGCATTAGACCATGAAGCAGAACAACAAAAATCATCTCATGCCAGTTGTGTACACCACATCCTTAGGCCAATAAAACTCCATTATTGTTAATGCAGGCTTTCACATTAATGATTGGGCCTGCAGGGTTTATGGTAGTGCTGCAACCTGCAATATTTTGATGAAGATTTACTTGATGCTTCTACAGCTTCACTGTATATTTTGCTATCTCACATTTCCACATGGAGACAATAAAACTATATAGATATATGTCCTCCATAGAGAGTGGGTCAGTAAACAAGTTTCACAAGCTTGTTTCTTCTTCTTAAGGCCGGTCCATGAGTGACCTTCTTGTACTTCAGTTCCGTGGAGATCACACACTGCAGCTCCTGCTTTAGATCAAACCTGAAGAATAGGGGAGTTAAGCTTACCTGCTCTGCAAATAGAAACTACTTCTCTTCAGTGTAATTACTCTTGGTCAGAAAACATCCCTTGCACTTTTCCATTTTTTAGATGTCTTTGCTTTCCACATAAAGGGTTTATTTTCCCTCTCCAACAGCCTGTATCGCTGAAAAAAGTGTATTTGCTACAGGGCATTAGGAAATATATTCCCAGATTGCTAAGAATACATTTTTGTTTGCTTGGAATAAAAGCACAAGAACAAATACAGCTAGATTAAAATGAAAAGCATTGCTACAAAGCAGAAAGCGCATATAGTGGCTTTTCTTCAGTAGAATATATACCTTCAGCAGGAGGCCTGATGGGATTGCTTTAGGCAATAGCCTCAACTACTTTCACTCTTTGGAACTTTTATCTTAATGGGACTGCAGTCTTCATAATGTTATACAGTGAACCTTGGCTTTTAGTGTTGCTAACTTTTGGTAGAAAGGAATACGATTTAAAATCATACCTGGCAAAGTCACAGTACAATGTGTTTCCTTCATAAATTATCTTTTTAAGGAAAATATAAAACTCTAGAAAACATTTTGGATGCCCATTGTATAAGATAACATTATTTGGACTGTTCCAGCCATTGGTTTTCCACAAAACTGGGAGTCTTTCACATCATTCAGTTCCAGAATAGATAAGATAAATAGCTGCTGCTGTTCTCTGCAGCCAGCCAGGGGACTGCAGGAGCCTGTCTGGGTCTACAAACTGTGGGAAATATTCAACTTTGTGTGATGGCTCTGTTTACAGGCAAGGGATGACATGTCATGTGGAGGAGACTCATTCAGTGTCTAGATTTTAGTTAACACCAGGTGAACCGCCCCACTTCAGACTTTGTGGTATAACCATGTCCATGTGCATGGTGGCTTTTTGTCTGCCTGTAAGATGAGACAATATTAAAATTTAACAGAAGTACTACTCCTGAAAATAACTTCCATTCTCAGTGGCTGCATCATACACTTTCTTTTGTTTACTACAGGCACATGGCAATCTAAAAGCATAACCATTTGTAATATTTTGCTACATTTTTAGAAAGAAACTTTTGTATTAGCTATAATTTGATTCCCTTACCTTAGCCTCAAACTTAATTAAAAATATTAACAAGGGTTTAGGAGAATATTAGAGGTGAAATCACAGAGCTGATACTAGTTTAATGAGGTGGCAGTAACATACATCTTTTAGTTATCTAGAGAGAACAGAAGAGTAAATTTTTACCCAATGTCTTCCAACATGAAATGTCTACAAACAGTATTAATTTAAGTTAGTAAAATATTTTATTTCCCAAAATAGTGTCTTGAGCAGTAACTGCAAAATTAATTGCAAACATTTCATCTGTTGTAAGTGCTACAATTGCTCCATTCACTAAGATTTTTTATAGCACCCCTGTCCCATTACTGCTCTATTGCACTTTTCTAAGCTTGATTTAGAAAAATAAAGAAGAAAATTTACTGCAGAAAATATTAAGATCGCTAATTTAAGAAACAGAACAGCTTTTCATTAGCAGTCATATGACTGGTATTCATGACTTACTGGTAATTATATCAGAGATAATACATTTCAGTTGGAAAATTTTCTAATTGGCTTTAATAAGAAGGAATAGACAAAGCAGATGAAAAGAACTGAAAAGAATGCTATTGGTATCATTAGCTAAAATGAACAAGTGCCTCCCAACTATCTGCTCAGTTATCTTTAGCATCTTCAATTGTAAGAACTCAGATCAATTAAAAGTACCCCACATTTGAGTACCTATTACTCACAGCTAACAGTACATTTCAGTGTCTCATGCTTTGCCAGTGAGGAGACTCACAAAAAAAAAAAGGGAGGAAACATGGCTGGAAAGGCATATTCCACCATAAAGAATGTCATGCTCGGTATCTTCATTGGGAAGAGTTTGCTAGGAGCCACCAATTGCTCTTGGTAGACAGACTGGGCATTGATTAGTGGGGTGGTGAGAAATTGTGTGGTGCATCACTTGTTTCTCCTGGGTTTCATTTCTCTCCCTCTCTCATTCATATTATTATTATTTATTATTAATTATTCATTATTATTTGTTATTATTGTTATTGTTATTGTTATCACTATTATAACTGTGGTTACTTTTTAAATTTACTTCCTGTATGAAACAGTTCTTAACTTACAGGTTTTAACTTTTTTTTTCTATTCTTCTCCCCATCCTACAGGGTGAGGGTGGAGGGAAGTGGCAGGTGAGTGAACAGGCAGCTATGTTACTGGCTCAGTCCCTGGCTGGGGTTAAGCTGTGACCACAAGCAGAACTGCAGTCACCTTAAATCTTGTGGTCAGTACAGTACCTTGTGCTTGGAGCACCCAAGTAGGCATTAAATGCACTGAGACCCTGAGCAAGCCAGAGGTTTGAGATAGATCTGCTTAGCTTCTTCTTATAGCAACCTCTTTAAAGCAATTATTTCTTAGAACAGTAGGATCACTATCTTTAATGAGAAACCTCTCTAATTGACCAAGTGTAAACAGAACAAAGCAGAAAGATTTCTGCACAATTCTTCCCCTGGCCCACAGTGTCCTTGCTTCTGTCTCTCTCTGCAAAGTCGAATGTGTGCCATGTATCCTTGCACAGCCCTCCCTGGATCCCTGCTGTGGCTCTTTGCTTCTGCACCCTGCCACTTTTGCCACCTTCCTTCTCCAAACAGGTTCATTTTCTTCCCTGAACTCCAGAAAAAACATGTGACAGCTACTTCTGAGAGGACTACAAAATGAATTTAAACAGAGGAGACAGTTGTGGTCACACCAGTCATTTCACTTAATTTAAATTCACCTTTCCATATCTGCAGGAGGAAGGCACCAGGCTGTACTTGAGGCTTGGGGGGAGTGGAGTGGTTGAAACCCTCCCACTGCAGCTGTGTGGATCTGTGGATCTGTGAAAGAGAAGGCACAGAGAAAGAGGGCACAGAAGTAAAGCAGGCATATATAAGATTCCACAATAAAAGATGTAGAATTCCCACACTCTACCCTGTGGTAGTATTGTTTGTGTTTCAATTCAGTGTGGATGTGGCAGACAGGACAGTTTTTGCTGCACTGTGTGCTCCTGGCTTGCAGGCTGTCTTCCCTCATGAGAAGTGACCATGGCAGGTGAGACTTTCTGAGGGAGCTGTCTCCTGCCCTTGGAGCAATCCTCCTGTTCCAGATGCAGCAAGGAGCTGGCAGTCTGTGGCTGCAACAGAGAGGATGCTGGCAGCTACAGGAGCAGACAGGCAGGTCACAGGGATGAAGGAAGAAAAGCTTTCTGTGGAGCAGAGAGGCTTGGGAAAGAGACTGTATTTCATTCAAAGGCATCCAGCATGGAGATAAGAGCTACCAAAGTGCCAAAAAAATGCTTTGTGGTCCTTAAAGCATTCTAAGGCATCTCACATTTCTGCCTAAAGACTATCTTATCTGCAAAAATGCCTTCTGCATCCATGTGCTAGAAAAGTGCCTGAAACCTGGTGGATAAGTTGCTTCCAGGCAGCTTTTGACTGTCCTGCTGGTAAGTCAAATTGAGTGTCTTTGTAGTAAAACCTTAAGCCCAAGGCTGTCTCTGCAGCACCTTCTGTTACTATTCCTCTATTAGTTATAGTTTTTTTTCTAGATATTGTAGATGTTTGAACCAACTTGACTATTTAACATCTCTCAGGAGTATCCCATAAAATTTGCTGTATTTCTGGGACTTGATAAAGGCATATCAACCTTTATCTGTAGGAAGCAAAGGGACCAAGAGGTCTGCTGGTCGCACAGTAAAGCTAGGACAGTGGAAAGATCCCACTTTTAGGTACAACCCTACACTTCATTAATGAAGTCCAAACCAAACGAATGGGAAAACCTCGACTGGAAAATTATTCTCTCTCTAATTCCTCTCCCAAGAAATGTTACTAAGTATTTGCTTCATTTGTAAATTTAGAAGACAGTGATTCTATTTGGTTTTGCCATTCCTCACGGATTTTAATAAAAATGCAGTCCTCCAAGTCCCCAAGCCTGGCTTTCAAGTCTTTCTGTTGGTCACCTTGTCCTTCTCCCGCTGCCACAGGAGAGATAGAATAAACAGTAACTAATAGTGGACCTGTATACTGGGCTTAATAACCTGAAAGATTTGAGCTCTGGGCTTAAAAAACTGAAAGATTTGAGGTCTAACCCTAACCCAAGTCTGGCTTTCAAGACTTTCTGTTGGTCACCTTGTCTTCTTCCACTGCCACAGGAGAGATAGAATAAACAATAACTAGTAGACCTGTAGATGGGGCTTAATAACAGGAAAGATTTGAGCTCTTGGCCTGCTTGGTTATTTTATACTCCCTTGCTCCCAAACTCCACCCTTTCTAGCACCTAATTTCTACCCTGGCAGAGAAGTCACTGCTGTTTTGGGAAACTCGGGCAGGAAGTTCTGTGGGTTCTGTGTGCTCGCAGTGACCCTTCTGGACTATCGCTGGTGAAAGTCCCTGAGCATCTCTTCATTTCCATCTCTGTGCATCTCTCTGACTACCAGCACCTTCTCCCCAGTCAGGATTCTCCCCATCTTCTTTCCTGGTCTTTCTTCTCTCTAAAACCACTTTTTCTCTTTGGAAACCTTAGTGATTCAGCCTCCTTTTTTGCAGGCATCCCAAGCCCAGGGTTCTCCCAATCTAGTTTTTATGCAGAAACATGATCATTATTCTAGTTGTTGGTCCTGACAAGTGTCTCTTTGGTAACTAGAGAGTTTGAGACATTTCACTGCTATTTAGTTCAGGTTTTAAGAAAATGCAGAGGCAACTTGTGTTATTTGCAGTTAGCAAGCAGCAGGCTTCAGCCTGAAACCTCGAAACAACAGTCTTGGACTTTTGCTGAAACATACACACATACACCCAGTTATCTGGCACATTTTACCGTTCACAACTGAAGATATTTTTCACCTGTGGCATCCACGCATATTCACCCTTTTTCAATGAGAGGGTTTTCCAGCATGGATCGAGTTTGTGCAGTTAGTTCTGCCGTGTCACAAGATAGTTAAAAGGCTCCTGCTCCCTAACCCAGCCTTTCTTCCGTACTTCTGCTAAACTCCTATTTCTTTAAAACACAATTCAAAGCATTATGCTTGCTGCATTCCATTTCCTCTCTTCTTCCCATTTAATTTGCTAGTTCAAAATAGATTGCTATAAAATTATACTACTTGTATGTTTTGTAATGATCTCTTCTCAGGTAATGAAAAGTAGGGGTAAGCTCTGTCAAGTGAGTCATAAGATAATGCCAGGCAATTCTCCTCCTGAACACAATTGCTCAATCCAAGTGCAGATACAGATCAAACTACTACACAGATTCTTTCCTGAATAGCTGTGAAAAGAGACATTTAGATTTCATTTCTGACCCTCCCAGGTTCTTACCGATATTAGAAAAAGACTGTTAATCAGATGCCTCTTCAGTAGAACAGGAGGGGTGCTTAAGTGATTTATTGTGTCTTTTAGGAGAAAAGATGTACTTTAGAGGCTTACAATTTTTAAAAAGGGTCATTTAAGATTTGCAATAAATGTAAGTATTATTTAGAGTGGTGATAATTCTCTTGAATTTCATCTGAATGCAATCACCAATTTATTGAATGCAAAATGTCTAAAATGTAAGCTGGTAAACAGGTAATTAAATGCCTAACTGCATGGACACAAGAAGCTAAAAAATGAGCTAAAGGCATTTTGTTATATAAAGCACCTGTAAAAATGGGTAGCTCTTCCATTTTCTTTTAAGATGCTGGATAATATTACTTCACCTTTGCTTGCTTTCTTCAGTTTCAGAATTCAAGATCAGTTGTTGTTTGAATTTTATTACAATAGAAGACAGTGAGAGTTGTTAGCTAGGGAAGCTGCATAGCTTGAAACATCCCTTGTAGTATACCTAACCACAAAACAATGGGGGGGGAAATTTGCATAAATTTTCATATATTTGAATAAATATAGGATAAACTATTACAAACAGAGATTTTCGTTTAAATTGTGTTGCAACAGAACTATAGCTTATTGTTATATTTTTCTTATTTCAAGTTTTCTTCATTAACCATTGCCTAGAATAGATTTAAAATAGTAGTAATAGAAATAATTCCTAAGAGAAAAGAGGAAGAAATGTTTCTCTGTATTGTTCACTCATATCTCAGTGAGCTCTTCATATTTTCCTAACTAAGTATGAATTTTGTTTTTGTGAATAACCACATGGCTATGGCTACAGTACAAAATTTTCACCTGATGTGGTAAATGTAGATATGGAATTTTGCCCCACATTTCTGTTCCATAGTGCAGTAAAATTAAAGTACAGGTAGGACTGGGGAATATTTTTCTGTCTGGTTCTAAACTTCTCATCTTCAGCCTCATGGCTGTGGAATTTGAGTTCATCCCTAGTACGCCCAGAATCCCAGAATGACATTTTTGTGGGGGCAGTTTGGTATTTGGCATCTTCGAACACTTGCACCTTAAGAAAAATCACTAAAGGATTGATCAAAAGTAAGTCAAGGCTCTTGTTTAAGAATAAACAGTAATTAGCTGGGGGAGGCTTTCTGATAAGCTCAAATATTCCCTGCTACCTGCCTTTCTTATCCCATAATATTATTTTTTGGTCAAGTCTTTAAAGGCCATTTCACTTTTTAAAAATAAGTACGTTTGTACCTCAATCTCAGTTTTTCAGACATCTAAGACATTAGAACTGGAGAGTTTCTGTTTGCTGCATATCTGACATGGATTCTCCCCATTTCATACACTTTATTTCTGTGCAGAACTCAAGGCCCTCCCTTTGATCAAAACCCATGCCTTCTGAAAATGTAAAAGTGCATTGGGTAACACAGAGTTTTTTATTATATCATAACAAAGTCATGTCCCCCATTTGTGAATTCTTGCAGGAAAATAACAGAAAAATCTCTATGTAGACCTGATAAACTGTTCAACTTATTAAGTGATGAATTCAGTGATGAGACTGAACACAACTTGCACAGCTGTTCTCGCATTTAGCTTTGAAGACAAGATTCTGAAGAGCAATGACAGAGTAATCACAGATTGCTTGAGACAAATAATGCACAGACTATTTCACTTCATAGCAATAGCATTGAACATATCCATATTTACATTGAAACCTCAGGAGACTGAAACAGTCTTCACTGAATCCAATGGCTATTTTCTCCATTGATATGTCTTGTTTAACTGTTGCATTAAAAGCATATTTGGGCCACAGCAGCATTTAATAAATGCTCAGACCCCGTAAAACATATTGACTTTATCTATATTACCAAGCAGGGAGTCATGCAGTCCAAAGAAGCTCCTATCTGTGTTAAATGCCAGCAGGACTGTCCTGGGGTTTGGCCTACAATGAAGACAAAGCTCATATCTGTATAGAAGCTTGAAGTGATCCCTTTGGGCGTCTTCTAAGAGGATCTTTCTGTAGTGTGGATGAGCCCAGACTGCTGGAGAAAAGTGTTCTAGGTAACAGATTTTTTGCTGTGGCTGCCATAACAGAGAAATCCATAAAATACCACTCTATTAATTCCAATACTTTATATACCTTCATGTAATTTCATTGAGAATGTGATATTCTTAATTAATTAAGGTAGGGTGTTTTAGAAATGGTTCTTCTACATCCTGAAAATGTTTACATAGTGTATAGTAAAATTGTCATAGGATATAGTAAAATTAACATAGTTTTTCATATGGAGAGCATCTTCCTTAATGTTTGGGTTGTAAGGACCTTAACAATCTCATTAACATGAAAACTAGTATCTGCCAGAGGGAAATGATTGAGGTCCAGCATCCCAACCATTAATTCCAGGAAACACAACCCACTGGATGTGCCAAGGTACCTTTGGGAATAATGCATGGAACTGCTTCAGGTTTGTACACAGCAGGGCACCGTGGGGGCTTGAGCCTGATGAGCACTTCAGCATTGCAGGAGTTTTTTCCATACTTCATGAAGTATTTCCATACTTCAACAGCTGGAATTAAAGCAAGTAGTATGAAAACTCTGCCTGTGATAGCTCAATAAATACACGCCAGATTTGGCATACTAGTTGAGGCCAAGTAATGTGAACTCTGCCTCTCAGTTATCAACATGTTTTTATAAATCCTTTGAAGGATGCATACCCTTGAAGAAAATGTAGCTATGAAACCAACTCTGTATTTTCTTCAATTATACCCACTTTTGAGCCATATTTTTGTTTATTATAGGACCAGTTAAACTTTTCTGAGCGTGAAAGGGTTGTAACACAGGTGGTGATCAGGGTACTCCTGTAGGGCGCTGGCATTTGCCAAAATCAGGCCCTTAATGTTGGAATTTCCTGTAAATGCAAAAGCTGCAAAAAGACAAAAAATTCAGTCATGTGATGTGCATGACACATATACTAAAACATTTCCAGGAAAATTTACATTCTCATGTCTTCTTTCCCAGGTTGCATTATTAAAAAGGGAAATAGGAAATAGATACCTAGAATTGGATCTTTCACAGATGAAAATACAAAGTTAATTGTGTCATGTAAGGCATGCAGGGGTAGAAAGATACCATGACTTTAACAACATGCAGAAGAGATGCAACTAAGGAATTCCTTAGTTCAGGAGGCCTGGAGAGGGCAGACTACAGTATTATCTGGGACCCTACTGTAAGCACCAGTACTTGCCACCTTAAATCCAGGGAAAAAAATCTGTATTCCCTTCAGTACAACAAATAAAACATTACAGCTTAAAATACATCTCCACTGAAAAATAAGTGCAAAACTTTACATTCAGATGGTGTGGATATGGATTGTAGTACAGACACTTCTGCCAGAAGAGTTCATACCTAATCTTTTGCCATGACTGGCAGTCAGAGAGGCATCACCCAGCAAGGACTGTGCAAAAATTATTCCACCTGCTTTTTAAAAGCACAAAGGCCCTGAGAAATGATGTGACAGACTTTTAGGCTTGGGTTTGCTCTTTTTGCTGTGAGAAACAAACTCCATATATATATATACACACTATATATATTTAAATATAATTAAATAATAATTTATTAATTTTTGTACTTGTTGTCAGCTAATTGGTTCTCCTACATTTAAATATCTGATCTTCCGTGACTGCCATGTCACACCAATAGAGAGCTTCAGTATATATTATAATTCCAACATGTTTCTCTCTTTACTGAATTTAAATATTACTTTTTCTGGGCCATCTAGGATGCCTACACAACCACATATAAATGAACATGTGCACTTGCTCTTAGTTGTATCTATGATTTTAAAACATCCAAGACTGAATACTTGAAGCTGGTCTTCCTAGTTTCCTCTCTTATCCTTACAAGTCTTATGTCTCTGTTGTGTCTGGGTTATGACTCCAGAGCTCTGCCTGTGTGTTGATGGTTCTTCCTCTTGGAGCTCATGTGACACCACAAATATCAAGCCTGTGATGCATTCATCCAGACAGCTCTGAAATAGCCAAAGTTTGGGGTGTATGTAAGAGGGTGTTTATCATCCTCTCTGCAGCTACAGTTAAGCATTTGTGGGGTGAATGCAGCCAGAAGCAAGACAACATTTCCCTCTCCATCAACTCAATTGAAAAACCTGACATACCAGCAGAAAACAGAATGGAAAGGGTACAAGGTGCCTGAATCAGTCTCCTGGATTATTGAAACTTCTACAACACATACTGTTTATCATATCTATCATTCCAGAAAAAAACTCCTACCACAACATGTTAGAACTACTTAGAAGCTGCTTTGTGAGCTTTTAAGCCACCCCTGTCACAAGGGCAGCAACCTCTGAGAAGGAGGCCAGCAGACAGATAGGAGCAGAAATCTTGTCAGCTGTCTGACTTTAATCCACTGATGCTTTAGAGTCAAAACCCCAACACATAATTTTCCTTGCAAACAAACATTCAATATATAGTCAGCTCTCCATTATCCCCGGCAGATTATCCAGTTTGCTGATAAACAGTGCCACAATTGCAGACATCCTTACTGGCTCTGTACAGGCTAGGCCAGGTCTGGCAGAGCTTATTAGCTTAATCTCTGCTAAAATACTTCTGTACAGCTTCCAGAGCCAGCCTGGGGTGCCTCTGTGCCGTGTTGCTGGAAGCAGTGTGCTGGGGAGTGCAATGCAGACATCCAAACAGGTCCGCGGGAAGCCAGCTTGTGTCCAGCAAGGCTTCAGATTTTGCCAGCCCTACATTAACTCCAGCTCATACAGGGGTTAAAAACACAGAAAGCTTTGTGTAACTCACCCTTTTCCTGCCTGTTCCCATTTATTCATTAGCATAGTTATTGTGAGTTCAGCCTTAGGCCACAAGAAAGCTCCCAGAAGACTTTAGCCGTAGCCAGGGAATGCACTGAGCAACATCTAATTAACCCCAACCAAAAGCAGGTCCTGGGGACTGTGGCGAGGAGGGAGAGCCAGGGCCATGTTGCCAAGTAACTGTAGGAAGAGAGTCCTGGAGCCAGTTCAGCTCCTTGCTCCCCCGTGTTCTTGTATTTCAAGCAGAGCCCCAGAACTCCCTCTTTAGGAAATTTTAAATACAAACAAATTCAGTGTTTGTGGTGTCCTTATCAAGTAGAGTGGATGACCAGATTTAAGCAGACCTTGTGTCTTGGATTTGCAGGGAGATATACACTGGAACATGAACAAAGTTAATAAATTATAAAATGCTTTGGCATAATTCAGGATGGGAAATATTACAGAAACATGACACACTGCTATTTTCAATCCTCGTGCCCTTTCAGGTTTTTCTGTTTACTGAGATACCCCAAAAGTGCTAATTATTGCACAGATGTGGGATTTTTTTCTGCCAAATTATATTGACATTATCAGCTCAGTTTATTTATTCATCCAAATGGCTGCCAGCTGCAGAGAGATTTGTGTTTTTATTACTCACCTATGCCAGACTCAGACTGGTGGCTAAGGGGTGAAAGGTCCCACATTAGATTGCTGATCCCTTGAGCCAGCCAGTCCTTCAGTGCAAGCACTCTCTAACACATATTTTGTACCACAAAATCAACTCACTTTTCAAGGTGACACAGTCACAATTTAAAAAAATAGAAGGGAAATAAAAAGAAGTTGATGTTCTTAACCACAGTAACCTGTTTGTCTAACATGGTAAGTTTAATTTCTGGGGTCACACCTCTCCTTCATTTCTAAAGTGCAGGCAAGCATGCCAGGTAAATGAAAATGAGGAGAAACATATGCAAGCTGCTTTCAATTTATAGGTGCATATGCAAATACACTTATACATATCTGTATATGCACACAAACATTTGCACACGCTCTTTTGCAGTGGAAATATTAGCATTTTCAGGAAGATTTTTGTTAAGTGATTTATGCTAACTGCCTAGGAAAAAATAATTCTACCAAACCTGGGAAAATGAAAACAAAGTTATTTGTTCCAGGGGGGTCTCACTCAATCAAAATGCTTTGGTTTATTGAGCAGAAATGTTTCATTTGAATCATACTGATGTCAAGTTGCATCTGCTCACCACCTCATGGGAGTCCCACTGGAACTGTGATGCAGATGCTACCTAACTCCATGATTTCTCATGGAGTTCCTGGACTGGCTGTGATGCTATGTATCTTCCCCTATGGGCAAGTCATGTAGGAAACTTAATGTCATGGTTTGCAAGGCTGATAGTAAATATATTACACCAAATTAGCCCTTCCTGTAAGGCAGGGTAAAATACAAAAAGCAAAGTACAATGTCAATAGAGCTTTCCTTCGTAAACTGAAGAGTTACTAAGAATCAAACATTTCAATTTGATTCAGTACACTGAGATTAAGTATTTCAACCTGAGATTGCAGAAATAATTAGTTTCAATTAAAGTACTACAGAAAGTATTGTGAACTGATTGTTTCAACTTTCTGACTCAAAATAAATTTAGATATTTTGACTGCAGAGGAGAAAAAACAGGTTACAAATTCCTGAGTTTTTAGCTATATCAAATAATCTGATTCCAACTCAGATATAATTCAGCATGTATTAAAAAAAATCACTCCACATACATAGGTTCTGATTTTTACCATAAGACATTTCTTCCCCATATTCCCTCCCACTCCCCATGTAGCAAGCAACAAAACTGAGGGCAGAACGGAAGACAAGGGTATGCCCATCTCGTCTCTCACACACACAGCTTGGTATCTAGAGGGAAACTCAGCAGGACATAAAGCTTACATGCATAGAGCCAACAAATCTGCATTTCCTTATGCATAGCAACCAAAAGAATCTTATGGCCAGCTGCAGCTCATTGGAATTCAGAGATGTCTCCCACAGAGCCAGAAAGGTAGAGGAGAACGTTCAACACCAGGACCAAGAAGTGAAGCTGCGTGGCCAACACGAGTGCCCTGTCCTCGTGGGCACTGGTGAGTGGGCAGCACGAGGCAGCTGGGTGCAAGAAAGGGGTGGCTGCCTCTCTAGGGCACATTATGGTTTCAAATCAAAACAGTGGCAAAGGGTTTGCAAATATATGGTGAATGGCAATAGTACATAAAAGTGTAATTTTGATTAGAAGTAAGGAATTTGGGGAGGTCAAATAGTAGTTTGGGAGCAGTACAAGACAAAAGGACACAGAAGAATTTAGGGTAGAAAGCACTGACATACCCAGTATTAACTTTTTCAGGCATTTCCCTTCAGGTCAGCCAGGTTCTGATGCCACAAAGAGGATATGGCCTTGGGCAATAAATATCTGGTTTTCCCAGCCTCATGCTTTTTGCATTTCCCAAATTCTCACTAGGCAGTGCAATTGCACAAGTACTTCACAGTCCAGGAGAGATCAGGAAAGAAATGTAATTACTCTTATGAATACTCCTCTTCATAAAACATCTTCTGGCTGTTGGGGTGGATGATATGCCCTAATTACCTAAATAAGTCATTGGTGTATAATTTAAAATTGAGGCCTAGATAACTGAATGTTTTGACTGTTTACTCTGGAAGTAAATGTGGCTAAGAGTGGCACACACTTTCCAGTTTGCCTACGGCAGTAAAAACCCCTCAAGCCAGCCCTGTCAGGAGTGGTGCTGACATGCATTAATGGTGCAGTTATGAGTAGATAATATAATGCAATTAACAGATCTCATCACTAGTCCTTAAGTGAATGCACCACATTGCAAAATTTTGATATACATCTCATAATTGGTGAAACATCCATTCAGCCCACAGTACCAGATATTCTGATTTAATCTTACAGTCTGATCTGGTTTATACTGCACAATGATTTTCTAAAGATTGCAAAGCAAGACCTGACTGACCTCCTGCCCTAACAAGTGTAACACCCACAGTAAGTTACTGGTCTCACATAACTAAGCCTTATGGTCAAAAGCTCTGGAGGGGAAAGATAACTGTACTCCCTCTGTTGGTGGAAAAGAAAAAATGATACTTAAAACACCCTAATCCACAAAGGCTACCTCGTCTGTAAATGTTTTTTGCTGCAAAATATTTTATAAAGTGGATTTAGGGAGACTAAAGGTAGCTATTAAAAGGAAATTGAATTCTTGTAATGTATTCAATAAAGAAATTATTTATTACTACCAAATTTTGGAAATAGTTTTTGCCTTTCTTTCTGCGAAGGTCTTGCTTTGAGGACTAATACATTCTCAAGGGCTCTGCTATGTCACAAGGAAGACAACGAGAAAAAAAGGAAACTCCAGCCTTATTAAAGGGGCATCATCAAAATTTTAATAGATGGTGATGTTGCCTAAGTAAGATAGGTAAACTGCACATTTTGGGCAGGACAGATCTGCAATCTGGCCATGCTGGGACCAAAGGATCTGATTAGATAAGACAACAGATTGATGAAGGTAACATGATTGTCATGACCCTCCCATACCTCATGAGCTATACTACAGGCCTGAAGAACCAGTTTTTTTATTTTTGAGGGAAATATTGTTTCTGGGGTGACAGCTGCTGCTGTGGGAGAGCAGCATGCTAAGCCCTTGTGCTGCCCACCTCACTGGTAACAATAGAAGCAGGAAACTGACCTCCAGCTTTATCTCGCACCTCCCCTTCCCTGCAGCATATCTTTATTTCCATTCTTATCTCCTAGTGTAAATCTTACCTGTAGCCACATTATGATAATTGTTGGTTCTGCATGTTTCATCTGCACTGGGCTGCAGTAGATGGAGGTAGATTGTAACTTGACCTGCACTCAGGGGATGGGGTTGTAGAGGGTCTGGCAAAGATATTTGTTCATGACAAGCTGTATTGTTGCTGATGGCATCTCCCTTGCTAATGGACCATACATAACTTCAGGTCCTGTCCTTCACAGATCTTTTGCTAAGAAATCTTCTTTGGGACTTGAATTCTTCATTGGTGTGGGCTTTACTCATCAGAGTTACTGAAAGAAGCCAAGCCAAGAGGCCAGGATCCTGTTGACATTGCATCCTGCATGCACTGATTGATATATGGCAATTCTCCTTTCTATTTTATTTGGTTTGCTTAATTAGAAGTGAAGAAAAACTCGCCTCTTGTAACTGCATGTTCTTCTCCTTAGTAGGTACCGCTATTACTACTTAAGAAGCTGCAATCTTTACCTACTCTCCTGTCATTTCTCTGTGTTCTCAACAGGGATGGTTACTTGATACCTCATTCCATTGCTGCTGCATCATCTAAATTTTCAGAGTGAAGGTCTTCAAAACAAATTAATTTGCATGATTCTCATTTATGCCAACTGTATACCATCTCTATCACTGCAAACAAACAAAAAAGAAGATGTATTTTACCTCTAGCCAGTTGAACTAAACAACCACCATCTTTCCAAAGAAGTAGATCCCCTTACCTTTTATTAAAAGGTAAAACACATTATTAAATCACTTAAATGCATTGTGTATACAAGTTCAACAGATGTGCTAAAGATACTATAAAACCACTGATTAAGATTATGATCTACTGCATTTGAGAAATGGCCATATAAAGGAAAGTAAAGGTTGGTTCTGTCAACAAGTGAATTAAACCAAATCATAGGTACCTTTTCTATCTGCACATCCTTAACAACCATGAATAGCATTGCCAAATGGATAGAGAGGACTAGACTCAGGACCACAAACAGCCTTTGTGCTGAGTGATAAAACACAATATATCTCTCTCTGACTCTGATGGGAGAAAAAATACGTGGAGGGTGATAAGGGCCACGAATAAATGACAGTAGAGTGCACTGTTGAAAAAGAATAGTCAGCTGCCTTCATGTTAAAAAAAAAGAAGAAGAAGAAGAAAAAAACCTTAATACAACAATTATCATTAAGAATTTTCCACCACCTAACTGACAAGTAAATTATCACGTCTGTACCTGCATGTTGAGTTACTGCTTCACCTTCATCAGTAAACAAAGAGGGGGAAAAATTGCTTTCAGTGACAATTTTTTTTCCAAAGAGCCAAGCTGTTTGTGCTTTCTTCTCTTTTTCTTTTTCTATATGTTTTGTTGTTGAAAAAAATCAGATATAATTAGATAAAGTGGTAGCATAAAGCCAGGAGAGCTTTTGCAAGAAATCGAGGAAATTGTGTCTCATTTGCTGTTATCCCTTCAGTTATTTCCCTCCATCAGTGCTTTACTCCTATAGCCTTCCCTAAAAATATTAAAAGGTTAATTAATATTTAATAAAATAGAAGCCTTTATTCTACTTAATTGTATGTTGAAGAGTTATTAATGAGCAAATGGATACTGTGTCAGGTCACAAATATATGGACCCTATGGATCCATCTCAATTCAGCTCTATTTCCCTTCTTTATTTCCTGGCATTTCAAAAGAGAGAAATATTAAATCTTTTTTCTTCTTTACTACTCTTTTATGAAACAGATATCTGGAGAAATTAATTTTTAAAGAGGAAGGACAGTGTACTTACTGCATCTTTATCAGAAGACTACAATAATTAGGTATCACAAATAAATATACTAACATAGAGGAGGCTCATAATAAATTTTTAAAATGCTCCTAAGATGCTGAAAACATCAGCCTGATGAATCTCATACCAACAAGGCCTATTTTTCATCAATGGGATCCTGATGTAACCAGTTTGTATGTAAGCATTCATGGGACAAATGCTGGAAAGGTAGATGAGATGAATTCCAACACAAGTATCTGTAATTCTGCTTCCTTCTACACCCAGAGGTGTCTCAGCATTGATGGAGAAAAAACAACTCTTACATCCTTGCAGCCAAGGAGGATCCAAACCAACCAACTTGAGGCTCTTCCCTGAGGGGCTCCATCCAGCAGGTTTTGTTGAAGCCCTCCCAGAAACATCTCAACCCACACCCCACGCTAGACTATTACAGTGTAGGAGCCCAACACCACTAAGTGGTTCAGCATTCCAACTCTGCTTAGCCAGCCTCGGCAGGTCCCTCAACAAAACCCTGAGGGAGCAAGCTGGCTGTTTGCTGCTTGGGTGCTGGAGGTCTCAGCCCAGGACACCAGGCTGAAATGCCAGCAGCTTAAGAGGTCGTGAAGGAGCCAAGGAGCTGACACTCCACTCCAGCAGAAGCTCCTGGTGTCAGGACAGGGCAAACCTCTGGCTGTGCAAACCTCTGGGTGGCTCCAGGGAGATCCACCACGGTTCGTGACTCAGGCTGCTCAGTGGTGAGGATGTACACCCAGACTGCAAGAGTCCTGGGCTTACTTCTCCTTATTTAAATTATTTTTTCTCATATGGAAATCTATTTCAAGGGGAAAATATTCTCATCCTATCCTATAAAAGCTATTGCATTGTACAAAACCCAGAATTCAAGGTGAGCAGTCGGGAAGGGAGGCTGCACGTTACTCTCTAGATCTTCTCCCTGAAAAAGGGAGAAATGCCAGCCCCTTGCTGCTGAAGCTACATATGCCTTTTATGTGAAAAAGCCATTAGACTGAAATCCAAAATTTATGACAGGAATATGTCTCTCTTTCTTCTTAGCTGACTGTAAAAGCAGAGTATATAGCACAGGAGCGAACAGAAAATGCAGATGCGGATTGTAATGCATGAAAAAGGAAGTTTTTTGCTATTTAAAATTAAAAAAGGTTTAGTATCAGTTTATATTGAACAAGAGATTGCTTTCTTATTTATATAATTGTAACCCCACCTGCCTTAGATTAGATTTGATGTACTGACAGACTGTCCTCCCAGTTCTACAGATGCCAGGGAGCAGTTTCTGTCAGCATATTCCTGTGACCTTCTGCACTGGCACAGGAGGTTTTTCCCTCCTTTCCCCCTACATGTTGCAACCTCTTTCCTCCAGGTAACCATAAGAAAAGCATAGTGTCATCTGAAGTCAAGACTGAGAAGCATATTCTTAAAATACAGTGAAGCACACAGGCTGCTGGAGGTGCAGGACACTGTCAGTACTGAATGCTGGCTTTAGCTTAATTTTCAAAGAACATTACAGTTATGCAGTAAAACTCAAGCTAAAACTTTTTGATCTTTTATACCATCTCACATTGTTTAGATTTCCAAATGAAAGTTTAAGCAACCCACAATTTTACTTAGTGCACACAGCAAGCTTTGGGGATCGCTTTCAAAAACACCTCATTTGCATCAATTCAGCTGATCTCTTGCTTATTGGTGAAGATGAAAGTGTGCTTCTATCTCATGTTTCCCTCTACTCAGACAATGAGGCACTCTTTCCTTTCAAAAAGGAAAAAGAACTAGATCAGCAAACTTGTTCTCCCCTTTTCCAGTGTTTCTTTGACTGCATAATTGAAATGCAGGGAAAAAATGCACAAAAGCAAGAGGCACAGATGTTTACATCACAGGTACCTCAAATCACTTAAAAGTATCCTAACTGTTTATAGCCTGTGAATATATTTCATGCCTCACTCACTGAGAATTAGCATTGAAAGTCATCACAGTGAACACAGGGAACTGGATGAATTTCAATCTACTGCAGAAACCAGCCACTTATGTTGTTTGATGTCATCTGCAGTCACATCACTGCAGACATCTTTTGCAAGACTAGTAAAAGAAACGTTGTCATTTTTGACATGGCTGCCTGTCCCTCTTCACTGCTCGAGTGACAGCATTCATAGCTCTCTTCCCATTGCTCAGTGTATATAACAAACCCAGGTGCAGAGATGAGTCTCCCAGGCTTTCCTTTGAAGAATGTCAGATCAGCTCTGCTTCTTTTAAAACCGCTCCCTTGGACCAGCTGACATTTCTGCAAGCCACACAACACTGAGGAGTCAAGATTTCAGGCAACTGATACCACTTTGGGGACACACAAGCTGTAATCTAAATGCAAGCTACAAAGCCAAAATTAACAATACATGCAACTGAATGTCACTGGGATAGGAAAACACACTGCACCATTAAGAGAATTAAGGAAAAAACAGGTATCAAATGGGTGAAATAATTTACACTTAGCACTGCACTTATTGGCCTCTTCACTTGTCACAGAACATCAATATTGTTTTAATGAACTGCCCTATGCAAGCTCTACAAAAGAGTAATATGGGATTTGTGATAATGTAAAGGAGAGAGATCAGTCTACCTAATTTTAAGCACTTATTTCAGGCACCCAAACAGGAGCCTTGTCACCTTGGGTTCTTTCTGTGGTGAGTGAAGTGTGGGAGAAACATCTCCAGGGGATGCTTCTGGCCTCTTGAGCTGTGAATTGGCTTCTAGTGCTGCATCTCACTCTTCCTTTCTCAAGAACAAAATGAAAAACCTTAATTTAGCAATCTCTGACCTTCTCCTTCAAATCCTCCTCATCCTCCCCTCAAAGGCCTAAAGCTCCATTATGCTTCAAAAACTTGAGAGCAGCACTTAAATGCTGGGATGCAGTTTCCTGCCTAGGAACAAAGTTGAGGTAACTTCTGTGGTGAGGGAGATGCTGAGGGAGCTACGGTTTGGTTCAGAAAAGAACAAAGAACTTGCCCCAACTATCCAAAGTTGTATGTCTGCTAAGTTGGGCTAGAAATGAGTTTGAAAATCTCAGCTCATGTGATGAATTGGTAGTAATGCTTCTTGCAGTGAGAAATAGAAATATTTAAGGCTTTCCCTGGAACTACATTTCTCACACTAGCCTTGTGGAGAAGCAAGAGCTGAAGAAAACCCATATGTGTCAGTATATTTCAGTTTCCCATGGGCATCTGGGTAGACTTTTTTTTTTTTAAGAGATCAGTTCAAAAAGCACTTTTTGTTTGTGCATTCATGGCTCTCTTTCCAGATACCAGCCTCTCAATGAAATTCAGCATAGTTTTTTTGTTCAGCATAGTTTTTTGTCATCAGGGTTACATGCTGGTTTATAGTTTAGAGATTCTGACTAACCTAATGAAATCACTGCATCAAGAAATGTCCCCATGTATACACAGCCATGTACAATCAAAACCAAGTTATTTATCTCCCACACCAATGCTGTACAGATTAAACGTTGCATGTAAAAACTTGTAAAAGTACATTTACATTAAAAAATTTAGACATATTCAACACTTGAGCAAACAAACAGAAATGGAGAAAGGAGTGGAGGAAATAAAGACAATAAATGAAATTTAATTCAGCGTTTTATTTTATCCTAAATGGAAATCACTGCAGCAATACTGCACACAGAATTGGTAGAATTTTTTTTTAAGTCAAAGTGCATCTAACAGTTAAAAATGGTTGAGGATACACTGTACTTGATCATGAATAATGGAGAGAGGTTAGACTGGCTTTAGCTGAGGCTTTAGTTGGCTGGCTTTGGTTGAGGCTGCCTTAAAAAGTCTGTGCAAAAAACAGCTTTCCCAAGCCTCTGGAATGGGCAATATAAAAGCTCAATAGGATGGAGAAAGTAATATGGTGTTATTGCTGTCTCTTTGAATTTGATGGATTTATGATTCAGAAAACCTGACACAGGAGGAGGATCCCCATCTCACTTGTGGATCTTCTGCATATCCTGTGAGAACTTAAAGCAGAGAAAAAATTGAAGCAGAACAAGGGGTACAGGATTTCATCAGTCTGGTGTTATTCACAGCTACATCTGCTGCTACAATTTAAAAAGGCAACTAATTTTTTTAAATCAGATAAAGTTTCTGCTTACTTTCAGTGGTCCTTAGAAAGATAATTTAAACTCAGTAAAGCCATGATATCCACACCCTGGGAAAAGGTGGGTTTTGTCTGCTGGAGAATCTGCAAAGAAAGGGCTCAACAATGATCCTGAAGGTTTAATATCACTTGTCTGTGAGCATCCATGTGCTGGTAGAGCAACCATGCTCATGTGATGTGCCAGGGGCATGCAGGGATGAAGTGCACATACACCCAGATACAACCCAGCGAGGGGCTCCCAGAGCAGCTCTGCCAGGGCCTGGTGACACACACAATATATGTATTTATTTTTTTGTGTATGTATGCAAGCTCCAGTGCCTGGGCTGAACTTCCCAGCTCCCATCTGCTGTGCACAGTGTGAAACGTCTCACTGTGCAGGAGCCAGAACAGCCATGCATGCTGCAGAAATCCCACTCATCTCAGTATATTTCCAGAGGCACAGCTTGTGCTGACCCAGGGAACAGAGGCAATTTGCATTCACACATCAGAATCAGAGGTTTAGCTGCTGCTTTCCTCTCCATTTTCACCATTTGACCCATTGTTTTTCTCCAGCTCAGCTGACACAGACACTGCATTATGCTTCCAAGGCAGAGAGTACATTAAGATTCAGGGGATTCTCTACATCCTGTGCATTTTTCATTACATCTATTGATATTGTGTATTAAAAGACTAATGATTTGGAGCCTCTAATATCAGGAAATGATGCCTGTAATGACAAATGTTTGACCTCAGGAGTCGGCAGCATAGCTTCCTTGTCTGTGTATGTTTCCTAAAAGCCTGGCTGAGCTGTGTGTTGGCCAGTGCAGCAGCTGCTTGAGCCTGCACCTTTGTCTCTTTGTGGTACTCAATGTTCATCACAGAAGGGCACTGCCTGCTGAGTAAAGCCAGGACAGTGCAGGTATTTGAGTCAAAGAATGTGTCTGGTGATGGGAGCAGCTTCATTCACTATGTAAGTGGTCTGTAAAAATGAAGTTTAATCTGAATTTCCTCTGCTCTGCTAGATGTTCTGAATTTTGTGTCACACAAGAATAGCTTAAATCCCCTCTGACAGTAGACAAAGAGGACAAGGCTGATAAAAGCAGATGATCAATCTAAAGGTGCACTGTATTTGTTCATGCTTCATGTGTCCAAGACATTGTATGGTTGGGCCTCAAGTTTTTTAACACAGAAGCTTAAAACTTCAGGACTGTCTGCCTTTTCACACATATTTAAGACAAAGTATGTTCAGCTCACTCTAACCTGTCTAATTGTTTTGCTGGTAACTTGATTTCCTGAGTTTCTCCTCATGTTGAAGAAAGGATAGACAAGTACCAGCATGAATCTTCAGCATCCAAACACTACGTCCCTTCTTCAAGGGAGTAATAAGAAAACACATTTATGTAAATGTATGTTTCAAAGGCCGATGAAATTTTAGACAGACTAAAGAACCTTTATTTTTAACAGTGTTTCAGCCACACATCTTGCCTTCACTGGCAAATGTCTTGCTGAGTAAAGTTTCATTACCAAACTTATTTCTATTTCTAGGTTTATTTGCTGTACACAAACATGATGATGTAAGACTTGCCTTAGGGAACTGAATTAGCATCATTATTCTGCAATTTACACTTTTTAGTAAGGATTTTTTTTAAAAACTGCTACTTAAAAAAGACCTGATCTGAATCCTTTCATTATTAAAGGGCTCCTCATGTGAATATGTTCTCCCAGATATAAAGTACTGATCCTCCAAAATCACAAATGTGTCATAAACATGCTTAATTTTATACACTTTGAGTGACTCCATTCAATTCACAGAGTAGTAGGGCTCACAAGTAGGTACTCACTCATTCAGCAGAGTACCAGACATATGACTAAAGCCACCTTTGTTCAGCAAAACCCTTTTGCAGGGGGATTTTCAGTGATATACTCAAGGATATATTTAATTTTAAGCACAAGATTAAGTGCTTTATTGAGCTGGGACCTCCATTTCTTGAATGAAACATATCAATAAGCCAATGTAGTGTGGTCTGTTACTTCATAGGAAAGGCAGTCAAATATGTATTTCCAAATGCATACAATAAAAAAATTAAATCAGTAGAGTAATCCACTGTTTTGCAAGATATTCAGAATCAATACTGATTAAAAACAAGGTGCTAGATGGCAGATGCCCCTTTCTCAGTCAAGGTCTCACAGGAATGCAGTACACCCACAATGGGAAGACAGATAGCTGGGAAACAGATCTCTGATTATATACTAATAATTCAGGTATAATCTGTTTTGGCAGCATTTATTCAATTAATTATTTAAAGATGCAGTATGTCCTCCAAGATTGATAGAATCTTAGAATCTGTAAGGCTGGAAAATACCTCCAAGATCACTGAGACCAGCTGTCAACCCAGCACCACCATGTTCTCTGCTAAACCATATCCCAAGCACCACATCCACACACCTTTTGAACACTTACAGACACAGCGATCCCACCACTTGCCTGGGCAGTTTGCTCCTGTGCCTGATGACATTTTCCTTTTTCCAATCTAATTGAAACCTGGCCTGGTGCAACTTGAAAACATTTCCTCTTGTCCTGTCCCTTGTTACAACTTCCTTTCAGGTATTTGTAAAGACAGATTCCATGGTAACATGGAATGACATGGTCCTAACTTTTCTCCTGTTCTAATAAATTAGACATTTGACAACAGGAATTGAGACAACCTTCTGTGGTCACTGAGAATATTTTGTTTTCTCTTGAAATCTTCATCAATAGTAAAATGCAATAGCAATTGCATCCTCCCATGCCTTCTAGAAGCAGACAACATTAGACTAGTGCATACGCAATTGCATAGAGTAGTTATAGTCTTGTTTTCAATCCCTGCTCCTTCTGACTACAGTCCAGAAGCCCCAGTGTCTGCCTCAGGAAAGGTAGTCCCATGCCTTGTGTAGTCCCATGGATCAAAAGAAACATGGCAGAACAGAAGGGCTTCTATATACAGTGTAGAAGGATATAAATTCCTCTTGGAAAAAAAATCCACTGATTTGACTAAGACAAACAAAAATGAAAGAAAAATAGTATGAGGATTGAATATTGAAGGAATAGTATGAGAAAAATGGTTTTAAAAGAACAATAGTGTTAGAAAAGACCTCCGCACGAGTCTCAAAATTATAGATTTTGCAACCTTAGTATGAAGATTTAATAATTTCAGGTGATCTGTGCAGCTTACACTATGACTTTACCACAAGAGGTTTACAGACCACTCCAAACCCATGGTAAGAATCCTTTTTACTACAGTGTTATGCATTCTTTATTAATATTGCAGAGAATTCCGAGAGTTTCATCTGGAAAGATATGGACAGACATTAGGGAATTATGAAGAGCAAAATAAAGGCACAAAATTGATTAAATGGTCACAAGATTAATAAGGGTAAAATGTTGAATATAGGTAACTTTGTTATTCAAATGACAAAAAGGTGAAGAATGCAAAAAAAAAAATACACAATGAGATGCTCTTAATGCCTTACAAACTAGCAACATAATTAAAATAATATAAAATGGGAGAAAGACTTTTTGTAGTGTAGCTAGAAAGAAACATGCCTTACTTCTAAGACCTATTAATATCTTTTCCAAGAGAAAAGTGGCAGAAGCCCTAGCACCAATTTAATACTACCCGGAGAAAAACGGAGAACACTCTGCAGAAGAGCAGCACTCCCCACGGTGGTGTGCTGGATGATGAAAGAGGTTTGCCTGACACCCAGTGCTACAGCTTTAATGAATCTTCATTTTCTGAGCCTTCCCCCTTAAAAATGACAATATGCAAGTTATATAAAACATTACAGGCTCTCTTGACTGCTCTAAACTATACTGATGTTCAGGCAGATGTTTTTCACCTGATCCAGATTTTTTTTTTTTCTATATTTTTTCTCCTTCTGCAGTCCTGCTTTTCCTTGCAGTGTGGTGAATAGGAGCCAGGAGTACACTTGTGAGAGAGCAGCTGTTTTGAACTGGAGCAGGCACACCTCTGCCAGGGTAATACAAAGAGCAGTTAGAGAGCCACTGACAGTTCAAAGTGTCTTGCTTTCATTATGCTGCACCTGCCATCAGCCTCTGTACATCTGTTAAATTCCCTTCAGAGGAATGTTGTTTTCATGAGAAAAAATGAATAGCTCCCTTTTACTAGATGAAAACCTGTAGATGTATCAAGTTAAGACAATTATTAATATTAAACTAACATCTACCATTTAATAGCAGCTTCTCTTGAGACTAAAGCAATGACATGAAATGCTATTGTTGCAGAAAGAGAGACTTGCAGCTTACAATAAAAGCAATGCTCTGCTTGCGTGTGCAAAGCCACATGTGACAAACTGTGGCAGCTTTCATAGGTTTAACGAGTCTCTTTGGAGTTCCTCTCTCTGGTTAGTCACAGGCAAAGCAAGGGAAAAGCTGCATGCAAATACATACCTCATGTGAGTAGCTGCTCACCAAACAGCAGGAAGCATAATGAGCAAAGAGATGGGTTTTCCTGTGATCTCTTTGCATTGCTTCATACATGACTGGAAAAAAAAAAACAACAACAACAAAAAAAAAAAAAAACCCCAAAAAAAAAAAACCCAAACAAACAAAAAAAAACCCCAACAAAATAGGCCAGAAAACAAAAAATAGTCTGAGCCTTTCTGGTTGTACCCACACTCGAGAGTGCAGGGTACATTGTGATACACAATGGCATGACTCAAACTTTGCTTTTTCCTTGGGCACTACTAAGCTAAGAACAAGTGTTACCAATATGGTCTTGCTGTACAGGAAGTAAAATAAGAATTTAGTGTACCCCAAAAGTTCCTGCTGGATGTTTGCTTCTCTAAGCTCACCCCCTGATGGGTTCTGCTGCATTGACAGTAAGAGAACATGGCAGTGCTCCCTTTCCCATCAGGGCTGTAAAGAAACTGAATTAGTGTTCCTTATGGTGTTCATTTTTGAGGCATTGACTAGAAATGTTGTGTCTGAAGATCACTGGGGTATAAGTGGCATGTTTTGCTTTTTAAGAAATACTAAATGGTAGGGAAGGCATGGCATTGTGTTGGGGTATAATGAGGGATTTCACTGCCCATGGGAAATATTAGTCACAGAATCATAAAATCTTAGAATGGTTTGGATTGGAAGGGATCTTACAGGTAATCTTATTCTACCTCCTGCCATGGTCAGAGAACCTTCCACTAGACCAAGATGCTCAAAGTCTGGTCTTGAACTCCTCTAGACATGAAGCATCCATAACTTCCCTGGGCAAGCTTTTCAGTACCTTACCACACAGTAATTTCCTACAATCATCTAGTCTCACTCTCTTTTGAAACTCTTTTAGTTTCAAACGATCCTATCTTATCATATCACTATTTCCTGGAGTAAAATGTCCCTCTCCTTCTTTTTTATAAGCCCCCTTTAGGTACTGGAAGGTCTCAATGAAGTCTCCCCAGAGTCTTTTCTTCTCCAGGATCAACAACCAAACTCTTTCAGCTTGTCTTCATAAGAAAGGTACAAACAGCCCTCTGATCCTCTTCATGGCCCTCATAGTACACTAATATCACACTTTAGCTTCTGTGATTTTCTCAAAATCCTGACAGTTGCCAGGTAAAGCATGTCAGAGCAACAGTTAGTAAAGTTTTCTTCACAGTTTTTGGTCTTTGTATTACCAAGGTAGAGATCTGAGTTTGTGTTTGGAAAAGATAATTACTCTCCCTTATGCTTTCTTTATGCAGTTATGCACTGTGTAGGTAGTGATGTGAACTATACTGAACTTTAAGCCCCAGGGTATCAGTCAGCTTTACAGGTCACTTATCAATGAAAACCATTATCGTTTCTCCTATGATCAACCTAAAGTGATGATCAAAATCATAAAGTTAGAATCTAAAAAATCTTGCATGAAGCAATGATCTCCCTCAAGAAGTGGCTTGCTCATCAGTTATCACGTTATGGGTGCTACCTATCCAAGTAACTGTGTTGTCATCAGCAGCTATCTTTGGCTCAGGAGTTGTTTCTCGAAATGAAGTTGGCTCAAATTGCCTATTTACTACACTTCTTGTTCAGTTTCAGTTTATCCAGTCTTTGTCCTTTATTGGTGCTATTTTCAGCATTGTTATCTCCTCTTTCCTTTCAAAGATCTTTGAATAATTGCTTTCTCCAACGCTGTCC
Source organism: Passer domesticus (assembly GCF_036417665.1). Classification (NCBI taxonomy): domain Eukaryota; kingdom Metazoa; phylum Chordata; class Aves; order Passeriformes; family Passeridae; genus Passer; species Passer domesticus. The sequence goes on along the minus strand of NC_087476.1, from coordinate 18,784,568 downwards.
TGTTTTCCAAGCCACAGGGAAGAGATATCATTCTTGTTCTCAACTGTGTCAATAAAGTGTGCTGGACTGTACTTACTAAAATCAGCTCAATAAAATAATTACAAATAGCACCAGAATACTGAGCTCTCATTGAAAGCTTTTCTCTTGTGTGGCTAAGTGAAATCCCAACTTGTCTGTGAGACCAGTAACTGCATATTCATAGCAGCCTGCTCATAGGAAATCTATAAAGGATCTATCACCTCCAATGTTTCAAATTAAGACAGGTTTAACAGCATAGACTCCTGCATCCATAAAAGTGAACAGATTGGGACCTGCTCAGTTCTTCATCTTCTCTGCAGAGATGGTTAAAAATCCACTGTAAAAACTAGAACATGAGCAGCTCCAGGCCCAGCAGTAAGAATCTCCCAGCAGGCAAGCGATCTCCTACAGCACAACAATACAAGAACTTGATAGAAAATCTGAATTTTTCTTAAATTTTTCAAGGAAGCATCTCATTTGCTTCTTTTTTTTTTAATTTTTTTTTTTTTTTTAACAAGACATCATTTTCAGGTAATTAGTACATTCCTTAAAAATGTTATACGTAAATGCCACTGAGAAAGTATCTTTATTGCTGTTGTCATAAGGGAATAACCTTTTGATAACAGTCCAGCAAGTGTAGCTGTCCATGCACTGGTCATCCTACTACGACAAAACATGTTAACTGTTGACAAATCTTCACTGAAAAGGACAGAAGAAGGTTCTCAATTATTATTACGTTCCCTCATAACTAATAAATTTTCCATCAGTTAGAAGAGACTGACCAAATTATTTTTCTTGCCCATCATCCATAAAAAGGAAGCAGAAAAATGTCAACTTGTATGAGAGATAGTGTGGGGAAGGATTGCTCATTAAACCCCAGACACAGGAGGATTTTGACTACAGCTTAAAGAGATACCAGAACTTACCTTACTGAAAACCACCTGGAAACCACAGAACTGTTTTCTTAACTTTGTGGTTGATTCTTCAGGTGCTTTATTTGAAGGTTATTCATGAATCACCAGCTACTTTTCAATATCAAATGTGCATAATCAGTAAGTTCTTTCCCCAGCTACCTCAATTTTTGTGATTTTCTTTTTTTTTTTTTTCTTTTTTTTTTTTCTTTTTTTTTTTCCCGATACTGGTAGTGTACCACCTTCCTCAACTCTTTCAACTCTTATTACGAGGCACCTCTGCTTATTCAGTATAAGGCATTGCTCACAGACATAAGTAAATCCAACTTCAGTGGACTCCAGACTTCAAATTTCCTGGATTACCCCTGAGCACTTATTGTCAACTGCTTCAAGATTCCTAGTGGTATGGGGGCAAACAGCTTTTAAAACAACCACAGGAATTCACTTAGAGTGGCACTGCTATCAGTGCCCGGAAATCCCAGTTATTCTAAATGTAACCTCAAAGAGAACTGACTAAATACCAACATCTTTTTATCATATGGTATTGGCTAATGAATCAGAAATGATACCACATTTAGTGGTGCCTCTTACTGACCTGCTTTCCTTGGTAGTAAAGGGTAACTATAACTGTCTTTTCACTCCAGGGTGAAACAATCACATTGTTAAGAGATTCTGTAAAAGCATGCAAGAAGCTATGGTGAAAAAAGAGTGCCAGCTATCTGATTAGGTATGTCATCATAGCACAGGAACTTTTAAATAAACATTGCTGCAAGGTAATCTCATAGAATCTAGCATCATTAGGATCCTTGAAAATAAAGCATTCATGGATTATTCACTAAGGCAATCAAATAAACACCTACTCATTAAATAAAATTCTTAAATTATAAATTCTTCTGTGGATAAACTGAAGAGAAAATAAAGACTGTTTTGTTTCATGTTTAGCTCCTAATTTCTAGCACTCTAAGACGACTTCTGGTCTTGGCTACTTGGACAAAGAGTTGCAACTTTTTAAAGTAGAGATCAAAGCGTGATGGTAGAATTACTAAATAAACTGCAGTTGTCACATTTATAAAGGTGAGCCAAAGGACATGTGTCTGAGGTGGCAAGCTTTCTACTCCGAGTAGCATGACTGCAGGGAAAAGACGTAGAATGGTTTACAATAGCAGCCTTGCCTCATTTTAAAAGTGGGACCAGTGAAATTTCGGGTTAGTGGCAGTTCACTCCTATCTTCATGAGGCAATACTTTGGCTAGACTGCAGTGCACTTTGTGATCTAACAATGAATACTTAAACAGAAAATATGCCCCTGTAATAAGCCCCCACAGTAAAAAAATTAATATTAATGCAGTGAAAAAATTGTTCTTCCTTTTGAACCCAGTGAGGACTGCAAAGACAGTGATTATTAAAGAATTCAGCTGGTTTCAAAATTGACCTTAACCTGGAAAAAGCTAAGCAGAAGCAGAGGGAAAACTGATTAAAAATTCAATGCAGCATTTCATGGCCTTGGTAACCTGGGACTGGGGTACTCAAGAGCTACTGACAGCTTGCATTTCAAAGCTGATTTGTAAAGTTGCCAACAGGTCAGTAATCAGTAACTTTACAGAGCATGCAGCTGACACAGAAAGCCAAAAAGGAACAACAAAAGACATAATTGGATCTTAGGACCCAAAAGATGCCATGAATGCATTCATTTTTGGCACTATGTATGCTGCATGTTGCTACAAGATATGGTTATAATGAAGGCGATTTGCATATTTTTCATGAAGTTTGGATGCACTGAATTATAAAAATAACCCCCTAACATGAAACTATTTCACTGGTGCTTGGAAATCTCATTTGAAACGTTGACAGAACCACAGAATATTTAGTGATGAAAACAAAAAGGAAAAAAAAAAGTCTGTTAGGTCATCACAGGCATCTGCCTTCAAATGCTGAATTATTTTCTTCAGCTTTCTGAAAAGTTATTCATACTTACCAAAGGAAAGAAACAATAAAGGAAACCACCAAAGTAACTACAGACTACTTAAAATTTCACAGCACTTAAATCTTTGGACTCCAATGGGAAAGTTCTCACCCAGCTGCTGCTGATTTTGAGAGTTACAAGGTCTTAAAAGGCCTATGCATATTGCTTAAGGGCCTACTGGTTAAAATTCCTTCCTTTTAATGCCCCCTTGTCCTTCTTCTCCGTGCCTGTTATCAGCCCTGAGCACTGGATGTCATATTCTGCAGGCAGAGGTTTCCATGTCAATGAGCACATGCAAAGCTGTGTGCCCTGCCATCAGGTTCTGGGTCTGTCCTCTCCAGCCTTGATCCAGTGTTTTTGTTCAGCATGGGAACTCAAGCTCCACCACCTTCTTGCTTTGGGCGGTACTGTCCCAGATTTCCAGACCCAAAGCTCCTGGAAACACTGGCAAATAGCCACAGCTGTCAGAGACACAGACTGGACACACGCAGGTGTCAGTCAGGGGCTGTTGGAGTGGGCAGAGCCAGCACTGGCAAATGCCACCCTGCTCCCAGTCCTCTGTCACAGCAGCCAGTGTACAAATGACAGCTGGGCTCACACAAGGCTGGAGGCTTCTCACCTCCTCCTCCATCACCGGGCGGGTTGCTGGGGCCCTCTGTTTCCTCCTGATGTGTAGGGACTGAGCCTGTGGGTGAGTGACCACATGTGTCTGCCCTGTGGTCTGTCTGTCTGTCTGTCTGCTGGGCTTCGAGAGCCCATAGCCTCAGCACAGCTGGGGTCTGCACAGCCCGAGGGGAGTTAACACTGTCCACATGTTACCTGGGTGGCCAATGTCATGCCCAGCCTTGCAGTCCCACTAGCAGCAAGTCAGTCCCTGTGGATACCTCTAGCCAAGCCAGGGACAAAAGTCATGCCTTGAGAAGGCAAAACATGGAGAAGAGTTTGCAGCACACCAGATAAACACAAGTGGGTCACACTAAAAAAAGCTGAATTTCTAAGACATTTATAACAGGGCTGAATCTTAAAAGTTTCCTTTTGACATGGTTGTAGCACTCTCGGCAAATCTTTCCACTCTTCTCCATAAAAATTCTTGTTACTCCTGTGCGTGCTCTTTCTGACAATCAGTCTGTGACCATCTACCTTTCTGTCTATACATACAGCCACCACGTAATGTTATAGCTGTATATTTGCTGTAATCATTCAAAGGGAAAAAAAGTATAAAAAATAACACAGAAACATATTTTTCTTATTATTTTGCTCTTTTCAATACACTAATGATAAATATAGGCTAGTTTGACAACTAAGTAATTTATTTTTAAGGATTTTAAAAAGTTCCTATTTCCTACAAGTTCCCTGTAGGAATTAAACTTGAGTATCAAAATTTGAATATGCAATCAATCCAAGGATTTGTGGATCCTCATTTATTAGAATTGTAGTCTTCTTTACTGTGGTTTCAGACCAAGTAATGGTCAGCTTTAGGTCTTTGCTCTTGAAGGAGTTTTCTCTTGTGTTCTAAGGAAAAAAAATCTTAAGTCAGTTTGTTGTTATTGGATAAAAAGTGCTTCTGCCTTTTGAATTAAAATATGTAAATGGCAACAGGCAACATAAATGAAGCAGTGAGCTTTCTGGGTATGCAGCTTCTGCTTGCTTGCTCTGCCAGGGATGCTGCATCAGAGATGCAAGGCTTGTAAAAGGTGCTGAATGTCCAAGATCACCCATAGTGAGATGAACACAGGTTTCCTCCAGATTTTTCTTTAAAAGTGTTAGTACAGCAGAAGGAATGGGAAGGAAATGGCAAGCCAAGGAATGGCAAGGCATGGCAAGGCATTAGGGGGAGTCTACATAGTTATCTATGGTTGTTGCAAACTGAGTCGTGTCAGGGCTTGATGTGATTCTAGCAACATGAAGTGTCACAAAATGAATATAAGTAATACAGCTCTGTCATTACAATGCCAGACTCACTCTTCTGTCCCCACCAACTTATTCTGAATGCAAATTTATTCATACCAAGCTCTCGTGAAGCAAGAATGTGATTTATTTTTGAATATGCAAGTGCCAAACTTTAGAGATGGAAGAGATATTTCACAAAATATGGTCAGAGGATATAGCTATAATTAGTGAGAGAAAATAAGAAACCAAAATAAATTTTTTATTGGTGAAATCTTCCTATCTATCAGTAGGAACCTTGTACTTCCATAAGACACATCCATAGGACTAGGCATTGAAAATATTGCTATTTCTGGAGCAGTTGGCTAATGAAACTGGTACATAGAGTGAGCTAAAGGCATTTAAATCCTTTCAAGCCTGGTTTTAATTTAACAGGACATAGAACCAGTTTGGATCTAGGGCAAATAATTTCTCACTATAGACATATCCTTCCAGGTCAGAGGGCAATTTGTTGACAGGAAAGAAATAGGAGGTCTGGTAGCAACTTGCTGCCTACACTGCTGCCAGGTGTGACACTTAATTTGCAGTGACTTTTTAGCCCTTCCTACCAGCATTTGGAAGGAAAGCATGCTGTGATGTGCAGGCATGCATGGCTAACTCAGCCACCTAGGGGATGTGCATGTCTTGTCATGTGCACAGGGAAAGAGGCAGGGCTCCATAAGGGCCCTTCTTGCTTGCCCTGCAATGCTTGTTCTCATAATTTATGAAGTTGATGGCCTGTCTTCCTCATGTTAAGAACTGTTAGTAGTACATTCATTCACTAATGTGTTCACACACAAACAAGATTTTGTGAACACATGGGAAAAAGTCAAAGCTTGCAAACCCTCCTTTGTTTCAACACTAATTGAGGTTGCTAAGAGACAATAGTGTTGATATCTATTGCATCATTTCCAAACCCAGACATTCAAAGAAATTAATAGCTGTGGGTACCACACATCTCATACTTACACATCATAAAATCTGAACATACAATTACTATCAAATAGAAAAAAATACACCACAACTCCTCCCCTGCTTTGACCCTAAAATAATAGTATCAGCCGGATTCTTCAGGAGTACTTAGCTTTTGCAGCTCTGAAATATTTAAAAATGAAATCATAATTGATGCTTCAAAAAAAAACCCTAGCTTTGTTTTCTTCTAGAAGTCTAAATGAATGCTCTTCTTCAAAAGAGAGTGTGAGAATGATTTATGTGCACATTAATATCATGTATTGGTCAACCACTTACTCATATGTAATTGTACTATTATTTGATATTATGGTTTCTCATTAAGGTATATGATTCCAAAGAAATATCAGTTATCAGATTTTAGCAGCAAAACACATGGCAAATTGACTATGAGATATTTCTTAGTAAAGTACATCCCTTGAAAAAAGATATGTGGGAGGGATTGATTTTGACTCATTTTTAGCCATCTGAAAGTTGGGTGCTTAGCCTAGGCTAGTCACTTGCACTTCTCTAGAGCAATGGAGAGAGACTGTAGTAGAGAGCAATTCATCCAGTCTATCTCAGACACCTATCTTAAAATGGGATGAATTGCCATTTGGAGGAACTTATCTTTCTCCATTTACTATAAGGGGAACCTGAACAAATAGCTTAGATGAAACCCTTAACTTTAAATGACTAAATGTAGTGAAGATGAATTCTACTCTAAATCAATATAATACAAATAATACATAAAAGCCACAATGCACTGGTCAAAGTTAAGGCCATTGTGATGAAATATGTATTTTCTTGTTCTTGGCAAGAAAAATGTAGGAGTTTTGCATGTCAGGAAACTTCAAGATTTGCAAGGACACTAAACTAGTAATTTTTTTTTCCATTCTGCTATTTCTAAGTGAGTATCTATACTGTTTTTCACTGATATCTTTCAATGTAATTTTATTTTTAAAAGGGTCAAATGGTTTTTGTGTATATGGGTGAAGTTACAAATCCTAAACCAAGAATAACAGCACCTTTCAGATTATCTGTCATATATGCTAAATCCAGTTGCATTTTTGAAGGCATGGTAGTAATGGTGCTATCCACATTCCAAAACAATAATTTAAAAAATAAATAAATAAAAAAAAGGAAAAGGATTATTCTTCTATTGTAACTAGATTAGCATGACTCTTTCCCCACAGCTTCAATTTTTTTGTGTAAAAGAGGACATGTCCAACATTCGCTTGATGCTCTCTGGCTCACATGTTGAGATTCCTTGCCTGCTCTGACAGTCTCCTTCATGGGACTCCCTTCCCACAGGACTGTGTTTCTGGGCCCCCATAACCCTGCTGGTCACTTCCTCCTCTTCCACATCTTTATGGTGAATGATGAAGAAAGGACACAGTTTTTCAAATGCCAAGGAGGAAATGGAGTAACAACTGGAGGACCATAAGCTACTTATTGCAGCTTTCAGTGGATATCAAACTGCTCAGAGAAGCAGATACTACAGGACCATGCCTGTTATTTTACTGCTTCATAAAAGTTTAAAATACAGAACCTCTAAATTTCCAATGGATTGAACCAACTTCCTTTTAATTTTTGAAATTTTAGAGTATTTGTTTGTATTATGTCCTGGCCTTGCCCGAGATAATTTCTTTTCTGTTTCTGGTACAGAAAAGCACTGGTTTTGGATTCAGTATGACAATAATGTTGATAACACATTGATGTTTTAGTTGTTCCTAAGTGTTTATCCTAAGTCAAGGACATTTTTGTGCCTCATGATCAGACAGTGAGGAAGAGCACAAAAAATGTAGGAGAGAGCATAGCTTGGACAGGTGAGCTGAGCAGCCCAAAGGGGTATTCCACAGCATAGAACAGCTTACTCAGTATAAAAACTGGGGAAATTACCTGGAAAAGGGGCTGATTGGGTTTCAGAGACGTGGGTCTGGCATCAGTTAGCAGATGAGGTGAGCAATTGTATTGTGTATCACTGGTTTTAGTTGGGTTTTATATTATTGTTGTTGTTGTCATTTACTATTGTTATTGTTATATTATATTATATTATATTATATTGTATTATATTATATTATATTATATTATATTATATTATATTATATTATATTATATTATATTATATTATTGTATTATAATTCTATTCTATTATTACTGTTATATTTTAATTTTTTTCAATTATTAAACTGTTCTTATCTAAACCTGGAAGTTGTGTCTTGATTCTTTTCCCCATTTCACTGTGATGGGGGTGTGGGTTAGGAGTGAGTGAGTATCTGTGTGGTGCTTAGTTGCCTGCTGGACTTAAACAGTGACGTGTTGTCATGTTAGCTGCTCAGAGGTAAAACAACAAGTCTGAAGTCCTAGTGTCTTTAATTTATTACTTTTTTTTTTTTTAATAATATTTGGACAGGACAGAGTTTTAATCCACTGAAATCAGTTTCAGTCTCTCTTACATAGCAGTTCACCCCATGTAAGTACTACCAACCTCAAAAGTTTCACTCTGCTCACTGTAAAAGTAACTTTGGAATAGAAGCTACTGTTTGTTCATCAAATACATCTGTGTGTGTTTTAAGTAGACTAAATATACACAGACTGTAGGTAAATATAAATAGACGGTATACATAATAAACCAAAATGGCCTTGACTACATCCTCTTCCGAAGGAGATTTGGTGTTAATTGAAATTCCGACCATCAAGAAAGTTCACAAAAGCTGCTTGAAGAGGAACTTCTTCAAGAAAGATGTGGAGAAGACTCACAGCAGCGAGAACAATACTGCTCAGTGTGGAAAATTGAAGGACAATGATGCTAAAAAGGCAAATATAAAACAGTGTACATAAGTGCTTTTCTAAAGCTTTGCTTTTTTTTTCAGGTAGATTTACCAATTAATAGAAAGCCTGGTTAAGCCATACTAAAATCACATTCACTGAAGTCAGAAATCATGTGGACTACTTACTCCTGTTCTGTCATTGCAGATGTTCAGAGAGAGTTCCATCCCTTTGTGAAAAAATTACTTTTGCCTGATGCAAAGGCAGAGGAGCAGGCATGGAACTGGGAGGCACTTTGTAATCTCAGACAGGCTGGGCAATACCTCTTGCATAACTTCAGAGGGAGACTCTTTGACTCACACAATGAGCAGGGCAAGAATCACTATATTGTCCCAGTGATGTTAGAGTAAAAGAATTTTAGTTTTACATTCTTACCACTAATATTATCACATGTTTATGGAAATGCCTAACAAATAATTAATAACACATATATGAGCTAATGAAGATAAAAGGAACTATAATCTCTGTGAATCTTTAATCTGAAATCTAAGGAAAATTTCATCAGTTAAATTTAATGGCGTTGAATATTTAAAGTTACTTTCTCTCTGACATTTTTATTTTTGCATTTTTTTAAATGTCATTTTTGTGCTGTGTATCTTTTCTTCTTCAAATTATCAGCAAATAATATAATAAAAAAATCTTGTATTGAATTGGCAAAGCTCCTTCCTGCTGGAGACACCACAGATTAATTTGTCCCTCTATCCAATTCATCATATTGATTAAAAAATCCTGGTTAGGTCACCACTGGAAACATTTCTACTGTTCACATTTATAGCACATTAAATCCCAGTATCTTAGAGTCTTCGGAAATATTAATGGATCTGCACATCTTAGGTATGAAATAGGAGGTAATATTCCCCATTTAAAAACAACAAAAAGGTAAACTTTGTGACATAAGTATGAGCTTTGGTTACATACCCGGTACTCCACTCAATACAGGAGATAACTAGACGAAATTCTCTGACCTGCTTTATGCAGAAAGATCAGACAAGATGATCTAATGGTCCCTAATGACTTAAAAATCTATGGAACTGCCAAATTACTGCTGCAGGGCCACAGGTTGACTGATGACTGAGAGCTACTGAATTGGACATATCAATAGGAAACAATTAAGCAATTACTATATTCCTCTGTATCAGAATAAATATCAAAAAATAGAGCAGGAAATGGTTTACTAGGAAAGAGTTCTTGGCTAGTTATACTACTTTTTGATTATGATATACTGTTTCCAGGGAAATTGTTCTTAACAAGCAAGTCTACTGGTTAATTCTTAGTATTAAAATTTTGCTAAATCCATCCCTGATGGATTAAATTTTCATATCCATCAATCCAAATCACTTCAAATTTATTCAAAGAACACATGCTCATGATAATAAATAATGAAGGAAATACCTGGATTATTAATCCCACAGTTCTATTTGCAAATGTAAGTGAAAAGAAAAGAGTGTAGACCTCTCTGAGAGAAAAGTATCTTACATAATATCATGGGATAGCATGATAAGTCCCTAATGACCTGTCAGACTTCTAACAAGGTCACAATGATGAAGAAAAGTACTGTATAGTAAAAGAATGAAATAGCTAAGAAAATCTAACACTTAGATTTTCATTTAAGTTTTAATCTTTCTTTACGAGTGCACAGTATTGATTGTTACATGTACAGTACATTTTGCAATCAAGTCCTAACACAACTCAACTATTTTGATGAACTATACTGAGTCAAAATATTTTGATGAAATATACTGTCAAAGAATACAATCAACTTGAAATTTCACTTTTGTATTGCATCCCACCCTCTTAAGAACTCACCAGCAAATTTACTGTGTTATGTATATACAAAATGCAGTTTGCCTTGGACAAATATTTACAAATATTTTTCCCTGGTGTCAAAACTTTCATCAAAGAGAATAACAATAGAAGATATCATTACCTAATGCTCTGATGTACATGTTGCATCAATTCTGCTTTAAGATGGAGTTTTACATATGCCAGTATAAGTTCTTGTTTTCCCTGTGACATGTCTGTGATCCTCTGTTTGCTGTTATCCACTGTTTAGGTATAATACTTTGCTATGCACTTGCCAAAAACTTTGGGTGGCAAAAACATCACCCCACTATTGGAGAACCAGTTTCTTGAAAATAAGCCACTCAAACCACCTTGCAAACAGCCAACTCAAGCCTAGTAGTGTTTGAAACCTATTCCTCTCTGAGGAATGACATCGTACGTTCCTTTGCAGAGGGATGGATGTCATCTTGGTGTTGAAAGAGAGCTGCTGCAAAGAGACTGTAGCCTCTATTTGTCTGTTAAGTGATGGATTGCTATTCAAACTGTCAAAACCCACCATGCCTGAGATTCCCAGCCTGCACTGATGTTACATGGTCTATTGTTCTTCCTCCCCACACATTAAAGGTAGATTAGCTTTAGAAATATAGCTATTGAAGTCATCGAAGGCAAAGTATTTTATTAGGTCCAGGATTTAGTTTTTGATCATGATTAGTTTTCTACAGTGTGCAGCTAGAGATACCACAATGAAGTTGCCATCATTATTAGTTTTTTACAGACAGATGTCATAGAAATGGCAGAATTGTTCCACAGCACAGAACAACTTTCCATGGAGATGTGAAAGGCAGTGAGGCCAGCAAGGTTCACTTATTTAGGACTGAGGCTCAGTAAATGATGCTAACATTTTGTAAGGTTTTCACTGGAGCACAGTCTGACCAGTACCAATAGAAAAGCCCCATTCTCAAATCTGCCCTCAGCTCACACCTCTGCAGTTGCTGTGCAGGACTTCTGTGAGCAGCACCACCTGCCTTCCTGTTGTACAAATCACAGGAAAGACTAGTTAGAGGGGTTTTATCAATATATAATTAATAAATTTTAGCATATTACAATTTTAGCATATGACAATATAACAATTTCATTTAAAAACCTTTGAAATTTGATCTGTAAGTAAAATGCTTTCCACTTCCCATTGTCAAGACCGTGACCAGGCCAAACCTGATCTCAGAAGATTGGTTGCCAGATCCATTTAAGGTTTTTGGAAGAGAGTGAGGGTAAACCAGTGAAGATGGATGCCACTCCTTGTTTTTTGCAATCGAGCAGAAGACAGGATGCCATCAGAGAAGCTAATGGTCTGTTAGCTACTCTGTGAGGGCCGAGCAGGGGACAGGGGAATATGGACATGTCAGATACAGTGGGAACAGTGGGGAGGGAAAATGCATTTGGAAACAGGACAGCAAATTGAGTGAGACTAATGTAGGGACCAGGAGGGATGCAGAGGAGTGGCAGACAAGCGTGAAGATGAGGACGCAGAGTCAGAGTGCAGGCAAATGTGCTGCAATAGAGCAGAGGAAAATGCCAGGTAGGAATTTTTAAGAAGGAAGTATGGATGTCAAGCAAATGCTGCTGCATCAGACCTATGTGAAACTGTATGAAGAAAATTTAGGTAGCTGCTCCTGCAGCTGGGACAGAGAAATCTGAGTCTAGTTACCCAGCTCCTAGAGGTAGGTAGAGTGTCTCAGATAAGTGAGTTAGAGGTTGCATTTCTGGAATGGTTTTTAAGAATAAACTTTTTACACCTGAAAAATTACTTACAATTTTACACTGTCATTAAAATTATTGATTATTTTGGTAGCTTATGTTTTAGAGATAAGCCATTGTTCTGAGAACTAGAATTGCCAGACTTTGTTTCACAGCTATCATTACAGCATACAAGCTAACATAAACCAACTCAGTAATTGCCACTGTTGCCTTTCTAGAAAGAGCTCACTAAAGATGTAAGCACTTACACAGGATAGTTGTGAATTTACTTAAGCCAGGTGCATTTTTGAGGTAACACTGTCTTCTTCATTCTGTTGCATGAGAAAAACAACCTCTAGGATCCTTCTCTGGAGTTTCAGACATCCAAAGGTGTCAGAGTGTGTTAATGTTGTACAGTCCAGTGGCTGCCAAGATTTATCTTTTAAAGGTTTGCCAGGGTTATAGTGTACCGCTATTTTACAGTCCAGCAACTTCCAAGGTTTATCTTTTTGCAGAAACCCATATAAAAGTTACAGCATCTTGGACAGTTTTGATAGGAAGCATCCATAATCACTGAAAGATTGGAAACTATTTGAAGTTAGACACACTAATAATCTTCATTGCTTTCACAGCAGGTGTCACCTTTTACTTTGGAAATGCACCATGTTAGTGTCCCCCAAGAAGGAAGAAAAAACTTCTAGACTGATGAGGAGTATTGAATAGAGTTGTGGGCAGATGGTTTGGAAAAGGCTTTATCTTTCTGTGACTTTTTCAGTTGTGGTTCTCACATTAAAAAGATATTTTATGCTTAGATTCTGTCTAGCAAGCTGAGATCTATGATGAGATTCTGTCTAACTAGCCAGACCTTTTATGCCAGGGAGGAGAGCCTTAAACACCCTATACTCTTGCTCCATGGCACCATGAGTCAAGTAGAAACCTGGCTGAATGTCACTGCATATTACTCTGTGAAGGAGGGGAGAGAACAAACATGAAGAAATGGTTAAGCTTTGGTTCTAGTATTTTCTCTCTTTAGGCAGACCTGTTCCTACACAAAAGGGGAATACTCTCAACTAAAATCTGGTCTGGTGTAGGGCGGTCATTAAGCAAGGAGAAATCAGAAACAAATTATAAGCCGCAATCAGATGCCTGTTCTGCTGTTAGGCTCAAAAATACTTTCCAGTCCTTGGGACAGAATTGTTACAATTCTTACAACTGCAGCAAATACAAAATAGAACTGCTTTATTAATATTTATTTTCAAAGCCTCAGAAAAATGTGTTTTCAGGTACTTTCATTTTTAGTGTGTATGACCCATAGTCAATCTATGATAGTCATGATGATAGTTTTGAGTTTTTCAGCATGCCTGTTTCCTAAATGTCCACAGAAGATGAAAATTACACAAGATATACTTCATCTCACTGTATTTATGTAGTCATTCATAAATGACTGGTTTTATTTGAGATTAGGAATGACTGAGCTTTATTCAGGACTTCTCACAGCCCATTAGTGGGAATGTTATCCAATAGCTTCTGAGATGGCAAAACTTGGATTGGACAACTTTATTTACATGGCTAAGTAGAGTTATTTCATATACTGTAATGTATTAATAGAAACACTTTTTACAAGATTTTTATCAAAGTGAATATAGGAAGCCACATTCTGTGGTTTTATTCATATATCATGCACTAAATTGCTTTGAGTAATTTACAGTCCTGGTTCACCAGGCAGGTCTTAAGTGACCAGAAGATGGAAATGTGATCCCATCTTATTTTCAGAGAAGGTCACAGAGCAGATCATCTTGAGCACCATGAAGCAACATGATCAGGCTCAGCCAGGATATGTTTAGGAAAGGCAGGTCCTGCTTGACCAGCATGATCTGCATTCAGGTCACCAGGTGACCTGTCTAGTGGATAAGGAAAAGGCTGTGGATGTTGTCGATTTGGACTTCAGTAAAGCCTTTGTTATGGTCTCCCACAGCATTCTCCTGGAGAAGCTGGCAGCCCATGCCTTCCACAGGCGCTCCCTTTGCTGGAATAGAACTCTCTGGATGGCCAGGCCCAGAAAGTGCTGGAGAATGGTGCCACACCAGCTGGTGGCTACTCACTAGTGGGGATCCCCAGGGCTCAGTCCTGGGGCCAGTCCTGTTTGATATCTACCGATGAGCTGGATGAGAGGATCAAGTGCACCTTCAGTCAGTTTGCTGACAGCACCAAGTTGGGTGAGATTGTTGATTTGATGGAGGGAAGGAAGGCTCTGCACAGGAATCTGGACAGGCTGGATTAATGGGATGAGACCATTTGTATGAGGTACAACAAGGCCAAGTGCTGGGTCCTGTGCTTGAATCACAAGACCCCAGGCAGTGCTACAGGCTGGGGGCAGAGGAAAAGGACCTGGGATGCCAAATATGAACATGAACATTAACAGCTGGTGAACATGAGGCGGAGTGTGCCCACATGGCCTGTATTACTAATAATGTGGCCAGCAGGACCAGAGTAGTGGTCATGCCCCTGTATTCAGCACTGGTGAGGCCACACCTTGAGTGCTGTGTGTTCAGTTTTGGGCCCCTTACTACAACAAGACATTGAGATCCTTGGGTAAACCCAGAGAAGGGCCATGGAGCTGCTGAAGGGGCTGTAGCACAAGTCCTATAAGGAGCAGCTGAGGGAGCTGGGATTGTTTAATCCAGAGAAAAGGAGGCTCAGGGAGGATGGTCTTATCATTGTCAACAGTTATCTGAAAGGAAGCTGCAGTGAGCTGGGTGTCAATTTCTTCTTCTGGGTAAGAATGGACAGGACAAGATGAAATGGAGGTTTAGATTAGATATTAGGAATTTTTTTCCTTGAAAGTGTTGTAAAATATTGGAATGTGCTGTCCAGGGTGGTGGTGTAATCACCATTTCTGGAAGTGTTCAAGACCAGTATGGCTAATGATTGAGGACATGTTTTAATGGTGAACATGGTGGGGGTACTGGGTTGATGGTTGGACTCAATGATTTTAAAGGTCCTTTCCAACCCTTTGGTTAGATTTTATAATTTTATGATCTGCTAGTTCTGCTCTTACTAACTGATGTTTGTAACTTTCTTCACCTTTTTTCTGTGATAGTTTGGAAATAGAAGCTTCACAAATACTAACTGAGATGTGAAAAATGAGGAGCTTTTTAACAGTGTTCTAATGAAGCATACATAGATTTTAAAGAAGCTATCAGAGTCACAATCAACTTATTAATTAGAAGTTCAAAGACCCAAGGCCAAGCCTCCAAAAAACAGTTTTTTCTATATATGAGTATCCTCATGAACAAGTCAGGCCACATCAAACTCTCCCTCAAAGAACAGAGAAACAAAAACAGCTTACAGGAGTGAGGTATCGTATTACAGCAGTGAGAGTAGTAGAAGTTTCTCAGTTGGGTGCAAGAATCATGACACTGATTATGTGGGGGTGTGAGAGTGCATGGGAGGATGAAACCACACGAAGATCTGACTACCTTTCATCACTCTTACAAGTTTACTTTATGTGACTCTTCTGTTTCAAGCAACTAAAGACACAAGTGAGGAAAATGAACAGTTCAAGATAATTTTCAGTGAAGCAAAATATGTATTATTGTTTGAAATTCATGCCTCAAACTGTATGTAGAAGTCATAATCATTGTACAAGACAGATATTCTTAACCATGAAGAAAAGATTAAATCTACAAAGTATATGGGTTAGTTTGTCCTAAATCCTCAAGACTTCAGCTGAAGTCCTTCTTATTTCCATTGTCCTTTAGTTTCCAGTAATTCAGTCTGCATGATATCCTTTTCTTTTTGAAGTCTGTTGCCAACTCATTAAATTTTCCAAACTTTCTAGTACATGGATTTATGGGCAATTAAGAATTTCTCAGACTCAGTAGTCAGGAAATATAGCTCGTTATCTGTTGCAAAAGCATTTGTCCAATTTTAGGAGATTCTTCAATAGAAAAATTGCTTCCTAACAGTGTTGCCTAGTCTCTTCCTTTTCAGATATTTTGTCTCAAACAATATTTTTTCATACCTAAAATGGCTATAGTATGAACAGCTCTTTCATTGAAAAAAATGGCTATGTTTTATCCAGTTGTTTTCAAATGGTAAATTTACTGAGCTCATCTAATGGCTCTGATGTAATAGATGAAAAAATTCCATTGTCTCAGTGCAGGTCTTGAGACATATATTCAGACAAATGTTTTATTTTATTGCCTTTCCCCCCTTTATTTCTGGTGATATGTACACAGCATGTTTGTGTTAATGTATTTTCTCCAAATTCCAAGGTCCTGTGCTTCTTTCTGCTAACTATGCCATTTGCTCAAAATCTTTATTTTTAAATGGCAATTTTCATTTCAGACCTATAGGAAATGTATCTGAGTGAGTCAATTTATAAAGTTAGATTTTCTGAACCTTTCATCTGCTACCCCTTGTGTTAAAGTAAGGTCATTTCTATTGAAAGACTGCTCTTTTGGAATTTGTCACTGTATGGTTCTCTAAACTTTATTAGCAGTTCCTAACAGTATCTTTTATTTACTGGACAATTCTTCTATGCTTTAAGTAGCTGGTACTGTAGCAAAAGCAATCACACAAGCAGTTTTGAAAGATTTATTGTCTGGCTGCATTTTTTTGTGAATGGACTTGATGCTCAGACTACGTTCAATGATGTTTGTAAAAACATTTTAAAAAAAAGGGAATTAAGACTTGCATGAAACCACTTTGAGTAAAGCTGGGGTCCTTCCACAGCCAGCTCTTAGTACTTGGATACAAGCAAAAGATCAAGTCATGGTGAAAGGCAAATCATGTATACATACTTGGTCAAGCACAAATCTCAGTAATGTTATTCAAGTGTTTGCAGTTTGAAATCCCATTCTTCGTGAAAGTATTTACCATGTTCATCCATTTCCAATTTCTAAGAAAAATCTCAGAGATCCTTAGGAAGAAAAGCAAAAAAATCCCAAATACTCTTTGGGTTAAAACAATTCACCATTAACCGATTTATGAAACTATTTTCTTTAGTGTTTCCTGAACAAAATTTCTTGCTTTCGGTAACCCTGAAACTTCCTTAGAAGGCTGGTGGAAAATGTCCTTGTATCTATTTCCAGAATGTGTTTTAAACTTTTGACTAGTATCTACACTTTAACTTCTTCCAACACTGTGCAAGACCACCTTAGGTTTCCCCAGAGCTACTGGTATCTGTATGCAAGATGTAGCAATAATGTCTTAATAAAAGCAATCAAATTTTTAATTTCATCAGGGTTACTTTGTGCACTGGCAACTAATCACTACTGAATTAATAAATAAATAGAAAGACGAAAAGAGAATATGTCTATTTATAGACAGATTAAATGACCATAAAAAAAAAAAAAACTACTCCGTTTTGAAGTGCATTTTCAAAGATAATGAGGATTTCACAGTTTGTTTTTCTTCTCTATATGTGATGAAGAGCCCTCTCTCTAAACAGCTTCTACATCTAAAATCTGTTGATAGGCAGTGCTAACAGCAATTTACTTCTCTTACTGATGGTGCTGACTATACACCTATATGTATATATCATATTTACATACTTACATATCATCCAGATGTATATGCCAATAGATGAATATGTGTGTATGAAATATGTACACATACATCTTCATATGTGTGCATATATACACAGAAATTCAGGAACATCAAATGATCATGAGTGCCTTTTCAGCCCTCTGCAGTATGCATGGAAGAGAGTGCAATCACTAACCTTTTAAAAAGAAAATAACAATCTATATATAAAATATTCTCCTTCAAGGTAGATTTTCTTAACAGCCCTTTTCACTCAAAACTGCTTGCCTTGCAGTAAGATCTTTCAGTTTCAGTTCAGATTAAAGAAATGAACCAGTGAAAGAAGAAACAAAATTCATCTTCACACAGCCCATCTCTTCATGTAAAACATATACAACACACAAACACTGTCAACAGCCTGGCATCCTGTCCCACACATTTCTATCACGCCACATGCATTAATAAAAAGCCCCTATATCCAATGACAGTGCCTTGTTAAAGCTCCAACATCAATCATATTTTTAAACAAATTTTGTTTAGTGTGTCCCTAATTGAAGCCTTTGAAAATAAGCCAGAAAGGTGAGATACTTTTTTTCCTTCTTTTCTCTTCTAGCTCTTTAATTACCCTTCCCTGAAACAAACAAGCATCTAGTAATAGACTGTTACAGGAAAGTTTCAATAGGAAACTCACATCTCTCATTTCTGAGATTTTTATGGGACAATATTTTTAATTAAAATATATGGATAGACACATTTTTGGAGAGTGAAAAGGTAAAACCACTGGCAGAGCATCTGCTTGTTTGACAGAAGGTGCAAACTCAAGACACACACGTGGCCCTGCCCTCAGAGGGAAATGTGGTCTGACACGTGGAAGTCAGCTAAAACATTTCTTGTTCTCAATGCACTGCCGGGCCTCTCACTCCTTTTACAACTTTCTCTGCTACCATGACAGTCTTAATTGTGAAAATTTTGATACACATGAAAAAAAATTGGCTCAGATTGGCTCTAACTGCTGTATTCCAAAGGGGTCAGTGTACTGGAATGTGATTTTTGCAGAAAAAGCCTCAGCCTTTGCTGCACAGAGCAAAATTTAGTTAATAAATTTAGGGATTTCATTTCAGTTAAGCAGAAATGCAGCACTCTGAAAATCATGTTCACTGCAATATGAGCCCATAAGTAATATAATTACATCAATGCTTTCCAAATAATTTTATGCATCACTCTGTCGCGGTATTCTGTACCTTTGGTGATCTGCCTAACTTTTGGCTTTATCTCATTTGCCTGCTAAGCCCTCTTGAATAATTACACAGTACAGCTATTTTAAGTGAAATAGATTTTTCACATTTCTCTCATTCTCTTTTCTGTTGCTTAACAATGGCAGTGGTGCAAAGGCAAGAAACTGCTACAAACCCTACTTTAGTTCCACATAGAACACATGGAATGAAAATTGAGAGATGGAGCCAGATGCCGCAGAGGTAACATCCGCTTTCTTTTATCATCTCATCTCATTCCTCAAGGCAACCAATCTCCTGTCCCCTCCGTGCCAGTGACAGTAATCCTATGCGAAGCAGTGTCACCATATAACCATTAAAGAGAAGCAGCAGCAATAATACTCAAGGTGCCTTTCCTATCTTTCCTTTTAAAAAGATCAAACTTTCGTACATTCTGGGAAATCAGAATGGTTAGATCTGCTCTGTGAAATTGTAGCTTCACTGGAGAATAAAACAGGCAAAGACAGAGCTACTGGCAACTGTTCTGATTAAAAAAAAAAAAAAAAAAAATCCACTCTGGCAATATTACAGAGAAAGATTATAGATAGTTATGTACATGTGTACAATCACACAAACAGATAATTGAGAGACCAGAACTACATTGGCTTTTTTTGAGAAAGTACCATATGAAAAGATAATGAGTAAAAACTCCAGACAAGGAATCCCTGTAAACCTCCACACCTGGTAAGCTGCAGCTCCCATCTGCCATCCTCCTTGCTTTTCTCAGCACAGTTCTGTTTGTGCAGAAACAGTGTATATTCATATCATCACTGGATCCAAGCACACTGTTGGGATTTAGATAACAATGCAGCTGATCCCTCTTTGGGCTGTGTCAGTGTGAACATGAGGCCCACTGATGTGCAGATGTGTGCAGAGAAAACATGAAGTGAGAGCAGGGCCAAAATGTGTGCCTGAACACCAGCCTCCCTCAACCTGAGCCTTCCATGGGCTTGTACAAAAAACTGTATCCTGGAAAATAACTCATGGAGCTTTCCACACAGACAGTGGAACTGCCATGGGCATAAATGCTTTAAATACTGTGTGAAGGAGCATACCATCAATTCTCACCTAAACCCACCAGACAGTATTCACAGACTCTGCAGGTCCCACTTGCACCACCAGTACAAGTTTTAAACTCATCACCTTACTTTCAGAAACAGAGGGCAGTGCCCCAACACTCATCCACAGCTGGAGCAGGGCACCACTGCCCCGTTGCACCAGATCAGGCTGCTCCTTCCTTGCTCCTACAGCCACCTTCAGGACCTCCAGCATCTTTTCCTCCAGCTTCCTGTTTTTTCCTCCTCCTAAAACATTTACTGCTCCACATTGGTACTTACAACCTGCTAAGCTGAGCCTAACCAGCTTCTTCCTGTATCTTCCCTCTTCTCCTGGAGACATCTGCAGGCCTTGTGTTGAGCAGTGCCTCACAAAGAAACAATACTGAGACCACTAGTTATCAGATCAGTCTCTATGGTGACAGCCTTTTAAAATCCATTTGGATTTGCTCCAGTGGTAAATTTTAACCCTTGAGACAACTTACCAATATCACCTTTCCCTAAATAAAATACTAGGATTCAGCATAAGTCTCTATAAATATAGACCTCAGCTGTTCATGTATCTGCTTTGACAAGAATGACTATTAAGGTGATAAGAACTTAAATCTTAAACAACCAGAGGACAGCTTATCTGAACATGCTAAAAAACATATTTCCTGTCAAATATTTTCCACCCCTGTGGAATACAGCTAAGAAGATCCTAATTCCTATGAAAATATTGGTGTATGCTTTTGTGAATCAGTTCAGAAATGCACCTGAGATAAATGTTGCCACTAAATATTTTTCCCAGAAAGACTCAACCACACAATTAGCTCATGGAAAAAGATGTTTAATTTTAGTTGGTGAAGAACTGGATTTAGCCACAATATATTCAGTGCTTCTGTTAGATTTGAGAATAACAGTCTCAACTAGTTAACAATTCTAAATAGCTGAATTCTTTCTGACCTTTGAACTTCAAATGCAATTCATGTTTAATTATTTTCAAGCTGGGGAAAGTTAATTAATACACACGTCCCACAGGAATTATTTGGTTGGACTATCAATTTCAGAACACATTGCCCAGGACCATGTCAAGACTATTTGGGCAACCTATGTCGGTTCTGGGTCACCCTCACAGTAACAATATATATCACAATGTTCAGACAGCACCTCCTGTGTTCTAGTTTGTGCCTGTTGGTTTGTGTCCCTGTGGTTCTGTCACTGGGTATCATTGATAAGAGCCTGGCTTTGACCTCTTTGCATCCTCTCTCTAGGTGTTTATATATATTAATAAGATGTCCCTGAGTCTTCTTTTCTCTGGACTACACAGTTCTGGCTCTCCTAACCTTTCTTCAAATGTGAGGTATTCCCTTAATCATCTTTGTCCTTCACTGCACTCTCTGGAAGAACGCCATATCTCTTTTTTTCTGAGTGTAGAATGGTGCCCAGAATGGCCTCATCAGTGCTGATGGGAAGAATCACTGTTGTGACAGCAAATACAGCCCTGGCTTTATCCGTTTAAAAATTCTGGAATTATTCCTACATCTTCTCCAGCTTAATTAATAACTTCCTGTCACATAATGCAGTGCTGTTCAGATAAGAACACAGGAGAATGATGATGGTCATACTGATCAAATTAAAAGTCTATCTGTCAGTAGACCACATGTATAAAAGAGAATAAAAATGGGCTGAGCATGCAGCTCTACTTTCCTCAAAATGTCTCCTTACCTCCATGGCTCACAGACTTCCTACTTGGAATAGGAGTATGTATATTTAATAGCCTCGAGGGACTTTTCTTTAATGATTTTTTTCTGATTGCTATACAGATTTACATAAACTTCAAGCATCAATTCCTGTATGAAGGAATCCTTCAAGTGATGTGTTGTAGATTAGATCAATCGTGTTTTCTGTGTCTAAAAAGTGCCTTGGCCAGGAATAGGCAGCAGACTGGTCAGGCCAAATTTCTCTGCAGGAAACCTTTTTTCCTTTTACCTTCCACTTACTTCCATGTCATCAATTTTCCCTTTCTTGAACTCAGACAAAAGTGCATGTCTGTTAGCTCACTTTTTCTATTTGGTTAAATGTAAGTGCTACTCTTCAAACACCTTGTACAATCATACCCTGCTTAAAAATCTCTCACAGCTGAATCATGAACAATCCCACTTCTGACTGTGCATTGGCTCTTTCAGGACACTGAGAGAATTCAGCTCTTTGAGTTTTCCTCTGACTACACATACAGTAAGTCCAATTTCACCCTTATTGGTAACTAGTTGTAGTGGCAGAACTGCTGAATCCTGGTCTCCTATTGCAAAAGCCATGCAGACAAACAAAGGAAAACAAGGAATTCATTCACTGCTTCCCAAGGACAAGAAGATGTTCAGCCATCTCCAGGAGAGCAGCACCCCATCACATGTAGTTGTGACTTGGGAAGACAAACGCCACCACCACAAACAGCCCCACTTTCTCCTTCTTCCTCATCTGCTTTATATACCGAGCATGATGCATGGTCTGGAATATCCCTCTGGTCAGTCTGGATCACCTGCCCTGGCTGTGTCTCCTCCCCTGCACCTGAGCAGATGATAGTTCCAAATGTCTACATTTGTTTAAGTGGTGTTTTACTCCTCAATAACTGATAAAGGCATTGTTTGAGAGTTTTGAATCATTATTTGTGCATTACTGAAAGTTAATCTTTCACCTACTGCTATATTAGCTTAAATTGATAAAAGCTTGTGATTTTTTTCTCCATTTATTCCTTGATATTTTTTAAAAGTCAAATTATTTCCATATCTTTATGGAAAAACCCTCTCTAGCTGTGGGTGGAAGGAATGAAGATGGTTAAGTAATTCTGAATTCATTTTAGAAAACTCCTCTTTTGCTACATAGAAGCATATTTATGTTTTTAATTAAAAAATAAAGAGGCTATAAACTGCTGGTCAATTTTACAATGTTCTGTCACCTTGCATTAATGCAAATATAGAAGATATATTTCATAAAATAAATATATGGAGCAAGGATTCATGTGGCATGGTGATAGTGTCTGTTTTCACAGTACCTAGCACAAAGTACCTGTAACCTAGCTGATGTCTCTCAGCTATATGGCAATATAAATGTTAATAAATTCTGCCAGTTAAAACTTGATGTTCAGGGAAGGATTACTAAACAGGTACTTACATAAGCATTATCAGAGAGTTGTACCTATTTTATATAACTGATCAGTCATTAAGCACAATAGGGAAAAGAACAATACTCAGGGGACTTGCACGGCGTTTTGCTTTTTTATATGTAGACTAGCAAATTGGTAGTATGCTGAAGAGACACAAGGATTATAATAATCAGATTTTCTTTTTCAGTGCTGTCACTGTTACTGGGTTAGCTGCACATCAGATCCCTCCTCAGTCTCTCCCTGTCTCAAGTGGGCCTTCCTGAATAGCAGATGAGCTGCTCCATTGCCCCTGAGGTTAAATCCTGCAGATCTCTGACTCACACCTTTTCCCCAGCTGCAGAGGACTACCCGGCCAGCTGTGCCTTCACAGCAAACTGTGCTGAATTTAGTCCTTGAATGGGACTCTTTTTTGGTTTGACTTTCATTAGTAGATGCAATGACTCAGAACAGCTTTTTCAACACAAAGTGCAGCACTAAGACCATATGACAATAAAAATTGTCATGAAACTAGAAGCAAATGAGTAAAGGTTATGTGATCTAAAACTTTAGTAGGTCTAACTCATGTCAGGCACTGTCCCTAGAGGATGGAAAATCTAACTCTATTCCTCTTTTCTCTCTTCCTTCTCTTCCCTTTCAGAGCTCAAGATTTTTCAGATGTGTAAAACCCCTCTGAGCAACTGAGCTCCTAGTTATTTCTCAGCAACATATTCCAAAAAGGGGCACATGAAAACCACTGAAAAATATTATTTTGCCTACATTCCTTCCATCTTAAAATCTGTTTAAATCTGAAAAATTTGCTGTATGGTCTCTCTACCAATATCCAAACACATCAGTCACCTCCAAAATCTGAAAAAAACCAGAATGTAAAAGGCCCTACTGTAAAAAAAAAAAAAAAAAAAAAAAAAAAAAAAAAAAAAAAAAAAATTAGACATAGCCTTTATTCAGTAGGTTAAAGAACGTCAAAATCTAGGATGATCAAAAGTCAAGAGGATAAAAGCTTTTGTTAGGTTCAGACACATGGCCTTTGTTTCAAATACAAATTATCCAGGAATATTAACTCACACTTCTTCAGTTATAAGATGCTGTTTATTCATGTACAAAGCACAGAGGTAAACCCACAAAACATAGAATTCAGTGTCTGGGAGCACCACCTCATTCCTCATGATTTCTAAAAATGAGGAACACAGCCTTCTGCAGAGCTCATAAAAATAAACTGAAGCTGGAAAGATGGCAACAAGACACAAATCTCTGAGTTATTCTTCAGGATTCTAAAAGGTGTAATGCCAGAATGACTGCTTCAGGTTCTGTCTTGGTAGGGGAAGGGAACCCTGATGTATCATTTATGCAATAGCCATGAGGCCCCCTTCGCCTTACCACTCCCTGAAAAGTAGCAGAAAAACCCAATGGATCATAATTTATTTAATAGTTGATAACATGGACTTTCAAACTATTAGACAGCTCAAAGGACATTTGTAAGAGAAGTCAGAAAACCTATTATTCATATCTTCAGGTAGTGGTTTGCTACGCCCAGTATCCTTTTTGCGAAAGGTGACTAGCATATAAAAATTGTGAATTGCTGCCCAAAAGGCAGATTCTTCCATAATTGATCATTAATGTGTTTCTTTTACCTTCTTCTGAACAGACAGTATTGGCTGCTGTCAGGGGTAGAATAATCTATTAGGCAAATTGATACCGATCCAGAGTAATGTGGCGATTCCTAAATGTTGTTTTTTGCTAAACTGAAAACAGAATATTAAGTATTTATTTAAAGAGAAAGGAAAGCAGCTTTTAATGATATCCTATGGAGTTCACAGATGAACATGTTTGCTATTATTGCTATTGTTCCTTTGTGGATGCTCCTGATGGTGATTGTAAAGTCTAGTAATTTTTCATCTCCTGCCCTTGGCTGTACCTCTCGTCTTATTTCAAACAAAAAATGCAAAGCACTGACCCTCCAGTAACAGAGAATCATTTGGGATGACAAATTTTGTCATCGTATTGTTGTAAACACACAGTTTAAAAGAGTTAAAATAGATATGCAAATTGCAATGATAGTATTCCTAAATGTGCCTGCAGGAACATCAGGTAGGTGCAATCAAGGAAGAAAAATGTTGTTGTTTTAGGGATAGCACCTTGAATTTAAAGACAGGGCTGCAGCTGAGGGCTGCAGAATGTAAATTCACTTGTTAAACCGCTCATTTATATATATTTCAAACCAGAGACTCTAATTCAGAAAAGCACCACACATATTCTTAAGTACCTTTTTACTGGAGAAGAGGGAAGGCTTTTCATCACATGCCTTCCATGACTGATGGCGGTCAGTGAGAAGAGTGCTGCAGTGAGAAAAGTGTACTGGCACAGCTGAGGTATTTGACTGAAGCAGCTATGCTGGCAGCTACTCCCAGTATAGACATACATCCTTTCCATTTATATAACTAATTTCTTTTATAGGATGTGGCTTAGCTAATTGTACAACACACATGCATCCAAGTCTCACTGCAATTGTACAGATAGAGGAGGGACCTAACAAAGAGCTGTAAGAAGCCTTTTCTCAAACAGTTTGCTAGGTAAGGAGATTTTGAGAACTAGAAACAAAGAAATAAAAACAGATAAATATAAATGTGCTATTATTTAATGCCACCAATGGAAAAGGAAAAGAAAATATACAGCAGGCTGCATTTCTTTGGGGAAAATCTTTCAGTTGCCTGATGGAATTTTCCTACAGAACAATAAAATACGTATCTGTTAAAAGATGAATGGCCAAATTTGGGTGATTTACCAATGCCAGGATACACAAACTTGTTTTTTAACTGCCTGGTTCTCAAGTTAGTCCTGCTGTAGAGAAGTGGGCTTGATGCCAGCCCAGCCATGTGCCCCAGTGCCCTGGCACACGCCAGTCACGCGCCAGCCTGCACCCACCAGCTGACACCTTTCCCCCCGTGGCACAGGAACACAGGCAATGTGCTCCTGGGAAAAGACTGTTTGGAAACAAGCCTACAAAATTAGCAATGCATCCTGGCCTTATTCCCAGTTTTCACTTTAGGTCCCTTTAGTGAAACGTAGTAATGGAGCAGCTCAGGACAGTGGATAAGCAGAGCTGGTGTGTCACACAGATGCAAAAGTTCATCTGTGATGCTGTAGGACTTAGATAATGCAGATCTTATTGTTTCCTACTGGCTTCAGACCTCCGGAAGGACCTGTGATGAACAGAAAATATTTAGAAATTAGCTCCCACTTCAGGAATAACAGTGACTCAGATGAAATCAGCCATAAATGCAGGTTTGCAGTCACTATATTCTGCAAATGGCTTCATACAAAGTATTAAAGAAATTATCACTTTAAAAATTCTTTTCAGTATCAACAATTTCAATGCATTCAATTTACATGAGTGCTTTTGTCAAAGGTAATTAATGTAATCAATTTTGTTTTTCTGTTAACTATGTGTTTATGAGATTATTTTTTGTATAATAAATATAATACAGTTTGAATTAAATGTTATAATTTTATAATTTTTTGTACAGTCAATCAGTCTTGCAAGTTGTGATGAAAACATTGTCAGGTTTTAGTGTATTTTAGCAGTTCAGGAAGGTTTACAAATTTTTCTGACAAATACACTGAGATTATCTCTGTTGGTTATAGCCTGGTGCTAAAAATACCAAGATTGGGGGGTTCAATCCCTGCATGGGCCATTCCTTTTAAGAGCTCGAACTGATAATCCTTGTGGGTCTGTCCCTCAGAATATTCTGTGATTCTGTGAAATATTAGTTTAACATCTTGAAGAAATATAATGTAATAAAGAATGGAAAGAACTCATTGGCAAAAAAGACATAATTTCTGAGGAAGGTATGTACCTATAGAAGTAAAGAAAGCTGTAAAAGAACAGATTTTATAAACTGGAGTCATGTTTCCAAGAATAGAGTTAATGGCACACATAATCACAGATTCACAGAATCCTTAGGGTTGGGAGGAACCTCTGGAGATCATTCAGTCCAGGTTCCTGACAAGGCAGGATCACCTGGCACAGGTGACACAGGAACACATCCAGGTGTGTTTTGAATGTCTCCAGAGAGGGACACTCCACCTGGGCAGCACACCTACCACCCTCAATGTAAAAAGGATCTTCCTCATGTTGACTAATGGAATTTCTTGTGTTTTATTCTATGGCCATTTACTTCTCCTGTCTGTCCATGCAGTATCTATACAGACATACAGACTTGGTATTATCTTTCCATTTCTATTCCTACAAATGCAATAGAACCTTGCAGAGAAATGGATGGTTGGACAGTGCCACCAAAAGACTTTCCTGAAACTGACCTCTCTGGATTTTGACAAAGCCTGAATAGCCTGAGATTGGAAAATAAGGACAAAAAGACAATACTTTGTAAAAAATAATATTCAAAGAAAGTTATTCTTAAAAGATAAGAATATTTGCTTCTGCTTTACTATTTCAATTTCCATATAATAAATGATATCAAACACAGAATGCACTGACCTTTTAAAACATTTTAATGATTTCCTGTGAGACTGGATTAGAGATTACATTAAAAAATATCCTTTGTGAACCTTTCAACTTTGTTGACTCAGCACTGCCACTCAGAAATTCTATTCTACAAGAATTTCTTAATTAGCTGTACCCCACATATCACGCACACCTCAAAAAAGGTGAAAAAGAGAAATGGCAGCATTCCCCCTGCTTTGGCAGGGGTATACCATGCAGATGGATAAGCAAGTGGGCAATCAAACATAGTTTCATGCTTTTCCTTCACTCTACTTATAATAAATAATGATGAGTCCAAGTGTATCCCCAAATACAGTATCCCAGTGCCTGTTTAACCCCTAACAAAGGCAACCCAAGTACTAAAATCTGTTTAGTTTCTAGTTTTCTTTGTCAAAGTCATAATGACAACTGAGCCACCCAAACACCACTTTCCTTTTTTTCTTCTTCTTCTTCTTTGATACAGCAAAAAAAGGTGTCATTCCCGGGGATTCAGATACCTGAAGGCCTGTGCAATGACAGAAGTAAATATTGGGACAGAAAAGTTGATCTTTGGAAAGGACTTATAGTAATGGAAGAACTTGTCGTATCATTAGACGCTTGAGGGCAAAGTAACAGTGGAAGAAAGCTGGTAGTGAGGAAGAGCTTTAGGAAGGAGGACAATGTGTCTTCTCTCTCACATTTGGGGTTACATGAAAGAGTGTGTATGAGACAATATAAAGATCAAAAAGTTTGTAGGTAGATGGGATACCACAGCTCTTCACTACAATGGGATTAAACTATCACAGAGCAATGACCTTAACAGTTCCTTTATTAAAATTTTTAAAAAAAAGGGAAAAGCAAACAAAGACTAAACAAGTAAATTTATTCCTCCAATCTGATGGATGTATGGCTGATTTTCCTGTAATTTCTGTGGGCTCTGTATGGCATTGGGAGACTTGAGAAAGACACAGAAGCTGTGTAAAGGAGTGTAACAGTGTAGAAAGGACATAAATTATCTGGCTTCTCCACAGCACATCATCAAGTAACAGCTGTTTGGTGGTGGGGTCACTCATTGACATGCTGAGGAGCTCCAGTATGCTTTCTCCCCATTTCTTGTGAGCATGTCAGAACTTTTAAATTATCATAGATGTCATTATATTTGATTACACATTCTATGAAAAAAGAGGGCAATGGATTTTACTGGAATACAGTACCTCTGGGAAAGTCTTTTACAGAAGGTTTGAATTCAAGTTCCTTCAGTTTCACAACCATGAAAACCATTGCAAAGTGGATCCCCATCTTCTGCTGTTGCTTTCTCCCTCAGAAAGTACAGAAAGATCACAGTTGCAGTAGCACTGCATCTTTATGGGAGAGGGTGGTATAAATGGCCTCGCCATGGCACTCGGGCTGAAAATACCATCAAAAATGCAGAAACACCCCTAAAAAATTCAAAGCACGTCATTACCGTTTTTATCAGTGAATTTTGAATGAAACACATGGTCTCGGTCCAGACATGCAACATCTAGAGTTTCTGTCTCTTTCTGGAGACCTAGATTTTATTTAGCACAGGCAAAGGCATAACACAGACTTTCATTTTTATGCTCTCATGCTGTATTCACTCAGTTGTAAGAATCTGACAATAGCAATGTAGAAAAGCCATAAAGCATCTGGCTTCTCTGCAGTCTATCAGCAAACTATAAATGTCATAAGAATTACTTAATACTAGGAAAAGGATGGATTCACAAAGTTCCCATTTTTGTAGCCTTTACCGTCTTGAGGAAGTAATACTGGTAGGAGGGAAAAGTGAATATCAGCCTTCACCCAAATATGAAGGCAAGCTTGTTTCAGCAGAATGCTCCCTTTAAAATATTTGAAGATTTTAGTCTAAAAGTTTCTCTTTTTTTATCTTAAATACGATTTAACAATATAAACCTAGACACAGAGGTGTCTTAAGGGGGTTTTTTTGGCAGCAGAAATCTTAGGATTTGGTCATACAGGAAGCTTTCTCCATGCCAATGTAGTTAATTACACTGATACAGTTAACTGTTAGCTCTTCTGGACTAACTCTCCTGTGTGAGCAGAGTTACCTGGAATATGAGTGTTTTAAACCTTTTCAAATAGCTTGAAAATTGCTTCCCAAGTGGCAATCTGAAGGAATTGGAGGCAGGCCTGTGCCCATAGAATAAAATAATTTTAAACTCTTGTCCTATTTATATGACTTTCTCATGTAGAAAAGCCCTTGGGACAAAAGTGCTTTAAAATCTATTCCATAATACTTACTTCAGTATAATTATTCGTAAATGCTAAGAGTGTCCATGTGAGGATTTTGTGGTTGGACCTGGCCAGATGCCAGGCACCCACAAAAGCCTCTCGTTCACTCCTCTGCAGCTGGACAGAGGACAGAAAATATAATGAAGGGTTCACGAATTGAGATAAGGACGAGGAGAGAGATCATTCATTAAATATCATCATGGGCAAAACAAGCTTAACTTAGAGATATTTATTAGTAACAAAAACAGAGCATGATGATAAGAAGTAAAATAAGCCCTTAAAACACCTTATTCGATCCCAACCCCTCCCTCCTTCTCACCAACCCTGCAGGGAGACAGGGAGTAGGGGTTTACAGGTCAGCTCATCACCCATGGTTCCTCTCACTGCTCAGAGAGAGAAGCTGTTCCCCTGATGCACTGCGGGGTCCTCCCTCAGAAGGCAGTTCTCCGTGAGGCTCTCCCATGTGACTCCATCCCAAAACTGCTGCAGTGTGAGTCCCCCTTCCACAGGGTGCAGTCCTCCAAGGACAGGCTGCTCCGGTGTGGGAGCAGGGTCCCCTCTTCAGGGGTCTCCCACAGGATCACAGCCTCCTCCAGGCATCCGCCTGCTCCAGCATGGGCACCTCTCCCACAGGCTGAGGGTGGATCTCTGCATCCCTGTGGATCCCCACGGGCTGCAGGGGCACAGCTGCTTCACCATGGCCTCACCACGGCCTGCAGAGGAATCTTGGCTCTGGAGCTCGGGCCATCTCCTCCCTCTCCTGCTGCATTGACCTTGGTGTCTGCAGGGTTGTCCTGCTACATGTTCTCACCTGCTCCTCTGTTGGGAATGAAAGCTGCACTACAAACTTTGTTTTGGTTTTCTTCTTAAATGTGGAATCATAGAGGTGTTACCATCATCTCTAATTGGCCCAGCCTTGGCTAGCAGCATATCCATCCTCAGAGCCAACTGGGATTGGCTCTGTTGGACACGGAGGAAGCTTCTGGAAGCTTCTTACAGACCTCTGTGCCCCTCCCCCAAACCAAGAACAAGGCCATGCAAAATCAACACACCCAGAATAGCAATTTCATTCAATATGCAAGTGCTTACATATGTGGACACTTGTAGATACTTCACCCTTTCATACATAATGAAGGCAGCAAGGTGTGATTCCAAGGAGGAGGCACTGAGCAAATTTAATGAGGGCAAACCAAATGAACAATGTGATGAAATGAATCAGACTACCTAAAATGTCTCACAGATCCAAGTTTTGTATGTATCAACAAGAGACTGAATGAAGTAATGGAGTTTCTTTCTTAGTACTGGGAATTTCAAGCCTTTGATACACCCCTCATAGACACTAAGAAGAAAATTGGGTCCAGTCAAAGAATTGCTCTGGATTAGACACTGGCAAAGTAACAAAACAGATAGTCAATTTTCACCTTGGAAAAGCCTCTATGCTAAATCAGTGTTGGAAAAATTCATCAATAAATCACGAATTAAAGAACAGCAAGATGTAATTGCTCTTGTAATACAAATAACAATTAACAACAATATTTGCATTTGACACAAAGCTCTGAGGATAATAAAGGCTGGAAGTACCTGTAAAGAATCCCACCAGTGGACAAATGGGAAACACAGCAGCAGATAAAATCTGATCCCAAAATCATCATGACATCTCAAGGGATTAAGGGATTTATAGCTGTCTCAAAGAGGGGAATCACAGCATTCTTCACTGCCATCCACAGCCTGGCTCTCATCTGTGTGTTCTGCAGGGGCCCAGAGGCCACCCCCATCTCTGGTGTGTGGGATTCCTGTGGAAGGGCACGAGGTGCACAAGCCTGGACGGAGCAAGGGGAGCTTTTCCTGCTGCAGAGTAAGTGTGTGGGCCACCCCTTTGTGTCCCTTAGCTACAGAGGAATATGGGTGCTGCTGCTTCAGGCTTACTGATGGGAGTTAAGAAAAAAAATTTCTTTCTAAATATATTATTTTATCAGGTGACTTTGATATCTTCTCCTTTATTAACTGGTGTCAGCCTCTACACTGATTCAGAAGGAAAAGCTATGCCATTAATGCCACATTCCTCTGATTAGGAGGATGACATGGAAATGTCCCAAGTCCTCAGGGACCAGCAAATTGCTGCCAGAAGTGATTCTGCTTCCAGCTGGTAGCAGCAACCCCAGACTTGTGCCATTTAGATTGAAAGACATGCAAGGGAAACAGCCAAAATTTCACAGGCTGGGAAAGGCTAAAGCGTATTTTCTCCTAATTAAAAATGGAGAAAAATTAATAGTCTATAGTTCTTTTTGTGGTCCTTTGATTTGAGATACCTGAAGAGGGTTTTCATTTTAGAAGAGGAGTGCCCAGCACCTTTGAAAAATCTGACCCCTGCATCCCCTGAGGTGAGAAACCTTCATCCCACCATTGCCTGCCACATCCCTGTCTGTATATTAAAATGTGAATCAACATCCTGGAAAGAGAAAAATGTCAAAGGGCTGACAAAATTAACAAATACCTTGAGCTTACAGTGAATAAAATAGTCAAAACACAAGTTCCCCAGGTTTGGGGGTTTTATCAGCACTTGACCTGGCTACTGTATGTACATCTGCATATGAATTGGAAAATTTAAGAAAAAATACACACATATTCATTTATTGTCAGAATAACAAAACAAGCCCCCCCTAAAGCTTATAAATATTCTGAAAGCATATACCATCTATATGAGAGCAAAGTGCCCCCTCAGTCTCTACTGCACTTCCTAATGCCTCTATCTTTTCCCTGGCCTGAGAAA
Source organism: Passer domesticus (assembly GCF_036417665.1). Lineage (NCBI taxonomy): Eukaryota > Metazoa > Chordata > Aves > Passeriformes > Passeridae > Passer > Passer domesticus. The sequence goes on along the minus strand of NC_087476.1, from coordinate 18,751,940 downwards.
GTCTGGGTTTCCCAGTGCTGCCACTGCCCATGCTGCCCATGGGGGCATTGCTCCTGTATCCCACTGGCACTGCCCAGGGCAGAGCCAGGGTGGGCAGCTCTGGCTGGCAGCAGCGATCCCGATCCCGGTGCTGCGTGGCAGTGAGCAGTGACCCAACACAGCACAACGCTGCCGGGCAAGGTGGGCAGCATGGCACAGCTCAGGACAGCTGGAATTACAAAACTTTGGAATTACAGACTTTGGCATGTTGGATTGTGCTGGTCTCCTTCACAGGCCCTATATAAGAAAGAGCAGCAGGATTTGGTCTAAGATGGGAGACATTGAACACAGGACAAGTTAAGGACCACATGTTGAGAGGATTCAAAAGTATGAGAGAAATACCGGCAGCATGACTAGAAAAGCTCAGGTTTTTGGAATGGGGCAGAGGGGGGTGAAGCAGCTCAGGGCTAATAGGGAGGAGGGAGGAAGAGAGTATAGAGGGAATAGGAGAGGATGAAAAAAGCTTTTGTCATAGTCCCAATACCATGGTCAGAATAATAGTGCTCTGAAGGGAGACTGGGGTTTTGTAACACAGCATTAAAATGAAGCATTAGATAAAGTTTGAAGAAAAAATGCCAGAAAAAGCCATGAATTAAATGATGCCCATCTGTTTCTTCAAAGAATGTAGAAGATGGATCCCTGACCATTAATCATCATATATAAGATGGCAGTGTTTAATTGAGCTCTGATTTGAAGAAAACCACATCTTTGACTTGTGATAGAGGCAGGGAGGACTTACCTTTCAGCTATAATTTAAAGCTATGTCTTAAGAGAATCTTTAACAAAATTCTGTGTGACCAAAACATTAGATTAAATATAATATTCATTATAGTTTAAGTGTTTTGAGTTCAGGAACTAAAAGCAGTTCTGCCTGTTAGTAGTCCAACTTTTGTTAACCAATTTACCAATTTCCTTAGCTTTATATGCCAGGACAATATCTAATGTAAATATGCAGGGAAAAAATATAATTTTCTTGCAGAAAATGTTTTTCAGCCTACAAGAAAGGAAGTTTTTCACAGAAGAGATATGATGGTTCTCGTGGTTGTTCCCCCAGCTGTGTGTTTCACCTTTTGCAGAGGCTGCCTCTTGGTAGCAGAACAAGCAGAAAAGGAGGACATGAGTGCCTCGGCCCAGCTTGCATGGGGAGAGACAGGGAATCTCAGCTCCCACTCCAGACAGTCCCCGCAGCAGCTGAAGTGTTGACACGCGATCTTTTCTGCCAGCTCTGTTATGGCAATATGATTTCCAGCAGGGAGAAAATTAAAGATAGTTGGGGACTGAGCCATAAAAAACAGTTCTACAGTTCATGGACATTTGTTCTTAGCACTTCTTCATTCATTCGTAGGTGTTTTTTCATTTTAGGTGTTTGGGAGTATTTTTAGGAATAAAAAACTATTTACATTCTTGTCTATATAGGCAAGAAATTCCTCTGCACAAGTCTTTTCTATAAACACAATTTGTTAAAGGAAAATATTTTCTAAATTAAAGTTAACCTTTGCCTTGCCAAGATAAAATATGTTTTTTAATGCATTGCCATCTCAACAGAGATGAGGTACTTCATTTGGACTAATTTCTTCCAGTTAAGTAATTGTAACTGAAGAATCTAACACCAGGCAATTGATGGACATTAAATTACAATTTGTGTGTCAACAAAAGAATGGCAACATGGTTAAAAACACACCTTTTCCCAGGAGACACTGTAGTAGAGTTCAGAAAATAAATTTAATTATGGCAGCTAATGAGTTACAGTGCTTTAGCTCCAGTAACTCTTGCCTGGCATATTCTCCTGCAGGGAAGGGCACGTCTGTCTCTCCTCAACCCTCGTGTCTCTCCTCAACCCCTGATAAAAACCCTGCACAGCTGGGCTAGGGGAAGGCAGACAGACCAGGAGGGCACTGGACACTGACAGATGGGCACTGAGAGGCTGAGCTCTGACTCCTCAGCACCTTGCTGAACCACCAGAAACCAACACAGTGACCAGCCTGGTACTCCAGCCTGTTTGGACTCAGCTACACTCATTGGGTAGACCCATTAGTCCAATTTCTACTAAAATGGTTCTGCCAATTAGATTAAACTGGTTTACACACGGTTTACAGAGATTTAAAGGAAACCTTTAGGAGATGGGGGAGAAGTGTTTTCTACCATGCTTGGCATAACAAGAGTGCCTGGAGGCAAACTGGGTAATGCCAGAATGGAAATGCGGCTCCCTCAGTAACAGTGAAAATAAGCAATGCTGGATCTATACTGCTTGAAAATTCTGAATAAGCTGTCTTCCTCAAAAGGATGCTTTAGTTTTAGCCTGGATATGGGAAATTTTGGCTGAAGCCTCTAGGCTCATGCTGTATGGAAAACCAGAGGACTCCGTGATTTCTCTATCTTTAAAAATTGATATTTGTTCATAACTGAATTAGGGAAAAGAAAAGTGATAATAAATTAATTTAAATATGCCCAGTAAGGCATATTGTTATTAAGAAATTATTATTTGTTTAACTAAATGTATATACAGTAATATGCTTACATATTTTTGTGAAAAATTGCAGATACAGAAGAAATTGCATTTATCAGGTACCTTACCACAGTATTTTGTTCATTAAATAATCTCCTCCATGATCCTGTGCACAATAAAAATCCATATATGTAATATGTGCTATAATATGTGGTGGAAGAACATAGTTTTATATATCAGTCTTAAAGCTTTTAGCAGTGGAGAGGTATAGCAATGCTTGTCACATCCAGGCCAGGAGCCTGGAGACAGGTGATGCCGGCACCTTTGCTCCTCCCCAGCTGGAGTTCCCTTAGGAGAGTCACTGTTTAAACAAATGCAGGCAAATCCTTCCAAAAGGCACTGCAGAGCTGAAGAGAGGGGGGAAATGCAGCTCCTTCCCATCATCCTGCAGAGCAGGGGCTGGGATGACACTCTTGGTCCCCACTGCCTCCCCCTTCCAGCAGCGCTGGAAGCCGGTGCAAGAGGGCATCTCTGAGCCCCGGAGGTGCCCGGTGTCAGCAGCTTTCTGCTCTGATAAAGGTCAGGAGAGCTCGCTGCCGGCCCGGCGCTGCGCAGCCAAGGTTCGCTACCCAGACTCCGCTCCAGGGAAAGGCAAGAGGCACTGCAGGGCACATATGCTTTTGTTTATTGAACTCTGCCTGCCCGTGACCCACTTGCTGCTGCCACTCAGACACGCTTTCTCATCCCAAAATACCAGCATGGTATTTTTCCTCTATCAGCCTCAATTTTTCCAAGTGCATGCAATATTTAAAATTAATACATAAAATTAATTCATAAGATCTAGTTACATCTAGATCTGCAAATGTCAATAATTTTTTTTTCCTATGGCTATGCAGCTTTTTGGGGATAGGAATTAGGTGGGTTTTTTTCCAGTTTTATATTATTCCTCCATAATTTCCAATTTGGCTTTAGACTCTGGCAATCACACAGCCGAGCACAACATTGCCTAGAGACAATCAGAATTTCATCCCCTGATTAGAAAATGGGCTGAACAGCACTACTTAAACTTTACTATGGAAATTCAAATTTCTCTGACACAGTGGAAATAAACAGGTAAAGACAGAAGAAGTGAGAGAAGAAAGGTGGGGGGGGAAAAGGCTTCCCCTTCCAAGACCTGGAAATTAATATTTGGACATACTAGCCCTTAACAGTTTTATATGTGATATAGTGCTCATAACTTTTTTTATCACAGTAATCCTGTTTATTTGAGCCATTTTCGTATTATTTTCAGCCCCTACTGTATTGGAGAGCAGTTGAAAGAAAAAAGGTCCATATAAACTATTCAAGACCACCCCCTTGGCAATATTGTAACCTGCTGATAATTGCTTTGACATTTCTCATAGACCCTCCATAAAAAAGGAGGAAGAATGTGCCACTAGAACCTGTGGTACTACTTTTAAAATTCTATCTGCAAACTACCAATTTACAGTGAGAAGGGAAAAACCCCAAAATTAAAGTGATAAAAATCTGTGATGATGATGATGATTATTGTTAACCTTCCAATTTAAATCCTAAAATCACCATTGTGGAACAGCACAGAACTATCATTTAATCCTCACTTTCTTAGCTGGTCTGGCTATAGTACTTGATTTCTGATTATATAAGATATCACATATGACAAACACAAGAAATATAACAAAGTAAGTATATGAATAGTGGCTTAACATACGTGCGATAATATTAAAGGCTGTTTAGGTCAATTTAGCATTAAGCTAAATTACAGGATGAGAAAATATCAGAAGCACAAGACAGAGATGAAATGGGACTTTCTTTGGGTAAAAAAAATGCAACTTGTTGGCAAGTAGCCAACAAAGACAATTTTTTTTTGTCTGTCTTTATTTGAGATAACATGGATTGATTATGTCCAACTGATTTGTATAGATTGAAAACTTCTGTTTATTGACCAAGATAACCAAAACTGGTATCTGTGTTCCATGTTCAGCCTTTCCTTGAAATTTTCTTTCTGAACACAAGTTAGGTGAACATTCAAAGGAGCAATTACTTTCTTAGATCCTTTGAAATAATCTTAATTTTAATCTTCAGTTTCTCCCCGTTTTTTACTTTTTCTTCTCTTTTGTTTTAGCGTTATCATTATTGGTAATTTTTTTAGCACTTTAATATTGTATATTAATTTTCCATGCCAAGCCTGTCTCTTTATTTATCTACTCTGTTACGTGATTTAGCTGCTAAATAAAACTCTTTTCTGTTGCTATTATGAAAGCCTCTTTTGGTTTCTTGAACTCCTCTCATTTCCCACATAGTGTCTCAGGGTCAACAGGGGAGGGAAGCAGAGATGACTGAAGTTGAAGCATTTTTGCAATGTTTGCATTGACGTGGACACAATAAATTGTCCTTACTGCAAAAAGGAAACTCCTCAGTGTGACAGTCAGTCTCTGCTGCTCTCCAGTGACTCCTGTTTTGGGGAAGAGTAGGATGTACTTGAGCAGGGCATGAGCAGAAGGGGATAGAAAATCCCCTGCAGGAACAGACACCACTTACATCAGTCCCAGAATTTTTAGCTATTAGTGCAAAGCAACAATGAGAGCTAAACCCAAATATTTAAAAGAGCAACCATTGTGCAAAGTGCCGCTTTAAAAAAGGAACTATAATATAGCCCCTATATGGCATCTCCTAAGTGAGATCCACTGTAATTTTCAAACAGCTGAATTAAGCAAGAAGAGTCAGGTAGTACTGGCAGAATTCCTCACAGAGGGGCATATGATTCAATTAAAAAAACAAAAACAAAAAAACAAACAACCCCCCCCCCCGCAAAAAAATGCCAAAAAAAACCAAAAAGAAAGCCAACAAAAAAACCCCACAAGAGGTCCACAGACACCTCGAAACTGTGAATAACTTTGAATTCAGTTGTTATATCTGCTACCACCACCTGAATATGCTATTTCTTCCCTCCTCTGCTGTTTCCCCTTGTCACTGCTAGCAATGGAATGGAAAGAGCTGGAGAAAGCAGAACTAAGACAGATAAAAGGGTCAGTTTGCTGAGACAAAAGATGATATCACGTCGAGACAAATTACAGAGGTGCTGTGTCTAAATGTGTTGAAGCAATAACTGCTGTACAGCAGCCACATCAGCAGGGCTGCTCGGAGCCTCCTGCTCACGCACGCTGCATGCAAAGCAGGGCCCGCAGCCAGCGCTGCCATTCCGGTCACACAGCGGCGGCTCCCGGCTGCTCGGCACACAGCTACCAGGCCACCTGCAGGCCATGCTGCTCCGGCACGGAAACAGCTGCACAGCAACTCATTGGAAGTGACAGGTAGCCCGGCGCTGCAGGGCAGAGCCCCAGCCCTGCGCTGCGCAGCCGGCTCTGCATCCCCTGTGCATCCTCTGTGCATCGCCTGTGCATCCCCTGTGCATCGCCTGTGCATCCCCTGTGCATCGCCAATGCATCGCCTGTGCATCCCCTGTGCATCGCCTGTGCATCCCCTGTGCATCCCCTGTGCATCGCCAATGCATCGCCTGTGCATCCCCTGTGCATCCCCTGTGCATCGCCTGTGCATCCCCTGAGCATCCCCTGTGCATCCCCTGTGCATCCCCAGCGCGTCCCCAGAGCATCCCTGGGGCATCCCCAGCACGTCCTCCAGCGCATTCCATCCACACCTGCTCCCAGGCTGCCTCTCTGATCCGTACACCCTGTCCATCTGACAGTCGGGGGGAAGAAAAGGAAAAATACATTTTTAATTTTTTTAAAATTTATTTAATTTTAAACCAGACAGAGAAAATACGGGAGCTCTCAAGTATGCAGTGATTTCACAAGATCTCACAAAATTGCTGATCAGCTGAGCAACTTGAGCGGTAAAGGGTAGATAGCACCTGTGAAAGATCAAAAACTGCTCACAGGCAGGCTGTTAACCCTGATACAGAGAAAATTGGATAGTTAGCACTCCTAGAAGAGAAAGGTGCCATGGCTGTCTGGTGCATAATGGTCACAGAGGGGAAAAAATACATATGGATAAATCAATCATGTATGGATACGTGGCTGGATCAATCTATCTGTCCCACAGCACATTGTCATTTGGGATGTCCCCTTCTTAAACAGCACATGGTTATATACATTTTGCTAGCGCAAGGGGGGATTGTATTTTTAGAATCCCTCTTTGCATTATATTTACAATTTCTTGCTGGAAAAGGGAGATCAACCTCATCCACAGGCAGAGCTAGGACACCTGCCTTGACATCATCACTTTTGCTCCAAGACACAAAGCCGCCTTGGTTCTGGTGCCAAGCTCAAGCAGATCTGAATTCCCATTACTGTGCCAACAAGCAATGGGAATTGCTGTGCTGGTGGCACAACCTCCTGAAAAGAGACCAGAGTTTTATGAACTAGTTCACAGAGTACCTGTGATTTTTAGCAGCTGACATTACCAAACCAGCCTGAATTTCCTTCAGTACTAAAATTGCTAGGGCTAGAGTAAATTAATTGTAGCCATGATATTTTAGTGAAAAAGCCTCTGCTGGGATTTTTCCTGTCCTGAGGAGCTGGGAGCCTCAGGAAAGAAATGTAAACAATAACTATCTGCTGCTGTGGAATGCCACAGGTGCATCTTCCATTGGTCCATGTGGATTGTTTTCAATCGGTGAACAATCACAGCCACCTGTGCCAAGGCTGTGAGCAGTCACAGGATTTTTGTTATTGATTCCTATTCTATTCTTGTCTTTGTAGCCTTCTGATCTTCTTCTCTCTGTTCTTTTAGTATAGTTGTAATGTAGTATTTTAGTATAATATATAACATAATAAATCAGCCTTCTGATGAAAATGGAGTCAAGCCTCGTGTCCTCACACAAGGGGTTCTTGCCTAAGCAAGAATTAATCTATAGGGTTGTGGCACAAAATTGCAAAAGCAGCACCAGACTACCAGAATACTGCTCACATGACATAGTTCTGCCCAACAAAGATGATCTAGAGCTGAAATATTCACCCAATTCTGTTATATTGTTGCAATCTTACTCCTGTAGGAAAGATGAGCCCCCATTTTCTGTGCCATGCTATGCTGCCAATGAAATGGGCAAGATAACTGTGCAGACAAGCACTGGGATGTATTCAGCATTTCTGATGTAGGAAGGAACGTTTCCAGTTTTAAAATTATTGAAGTGCTGGGAAGATTTTGGGTCCTTAGCAAAGGAGTTTTTTAGATGCATGTAATCTAAAAGATGTGAGAGAATTTTTTTCTTTATCTGAAGACACCTAAGACATCTAGAATTACCCACACCTCCAGATGAATACAAGTCCAAAAGATGGACAGCAATTGTTGGTTTAGTGTAAAAGGCCTCAAAAGAAACTGATTTGTGGAGATATAGGTGATTTTTAAGGATGAAAGGAAGGAACATATTTTATCGCTTTTCCCTGACATACAGATTGTATTTTCTCAAGGCCATGAAAACAGATACAAGTGCTTGATCCCCTAAAAGGAAGGTGAGTTAATTATCAATATAGGCAGGATGCTTTGAGGCCCAGAGAACTCGTAATTATCCTTGAAACACTTTATCACCCTTATAAATGTTGTTATTATTTAGGGAGGGGGAAGATAATTCAATCTGCAAACAAAGACATGTTGGTTACATATTGTGATTGCCTTGAAGACCACTTTTGTTTCTAGACCTCTATATGTTCTATCCATTAAGGAGCTGACAATGGAAAGTTCAGAAGCAATGAAATCAATTTCTCAAAATTATTGATATATATGAGGTGATCAGAATATTTTGAAAACAAATGTGTAGAGCATTAAATTCTTTTTTCCCAAGTATTTTCTCTCAACCTCTCTTCTTCTATTACATCGATCTTGAAAGCATGATAGTCAATATCTCTACTTTTAAAAACATTCTATGTGAGGGGAATGATTTCCATTTACTTTCTGTGAGTAGTTTTGACAATGGGGAATCCTCTGGCATTGAATTGCCAGTGGGAGTGATACACTTCAGCACAAACCAAGGGTTAATGAAGAAAAAGCAACCAAATCTAGGAAATAGCAGAGTAACAATTTCAAAGGAGCAAGGTGGAATATTGAATCTCATCCTAATTCTTTGAATCTTAGGGTGGAATTATTAACATCCTGGGGGTTGTCAAAGCCTCTGGGGAAATGATCAACATGAAACACTAGTATGCAGTATATCTATATGCAGTGTATGGATCTATGGAGTAAAATATTCTGTGTCTGTAGCAGATCTTCAAAACCAATCATTTTTTTCCTTTACATATAGTTTCAGGCTTATACAGTCACCTTGAATTGTGCAGATTCTGAGACTGCTTTTCAAATCACATGCAATAACATAATATAATTGGAGTCTCTGCTTTCCAGCCTGTGGTAACCTGAATGTGAGACAAATGAGATGACTGGTCTATCACAGATTTTCGTGTCCAAAACCTGATTTAGGAACCAGATTCAGAGGCCTTCTCTTTGCCACTTCCTCTGGGTGTAGAGTTGGCTTTCATTGAAGTGAAGGAACTCTTTATATTAGTCTGTTGTCTATCAGCTTCCAGAGAACAGAAATGTCTCAGCCTTGGGGCATTGGGAACATAATTCAGCATGTTGAATTTCTCTGTTAGAGGTGGATGGTCAGAAGTTATCGATGGGTAAGCTCAGTGTTGTCCTCCATCTCCCTACTTCTAGGTTATCTCTGAAGTCTTTCCAAAACGAAGTCCTCTAAATTTCAATACATGTCATACAAAGACGTATCCTTTCATTTGAATTATGCAAAATTATATTCTTGTAATATAAAATATACTGTTATACAAGTCCTGTTGCATTAATGAAATATCAGTCACAAGGGTAGAGGTAAAATAGAAAGGGTTGTAGTTTCCATATGCTCTGGAAACTTGGAGATATCATGGGCTTCCTTAAGTCACAAGATTCTTTTTATTCACTTTTTAATGTATTTTGTGGCACAAGTAGGTACACAATCTGAGAAGACTGATCCATGAGTGAAGTTGTGCACAAAGGTGGGGCCCACAGGAAAATATTTCAATAAATTAATTCAGTACATTGTTAATTTTATTTTTAATAAGTTTTATTAAATATTTTATTATCTTAATAGCAGTACAAACAGACAATCTGAATTAAGATCTTGAGTTCTTAATTGCAGGAAAGTGGCACTGCCTTGCTGATGACATAATTTTATGTCATCAGGTTTTACTGAATCATAAAATCATAGAACCACAGAATATCCTCTGTTGGAAGGCACTCACAAGGATCATAAATTCCACCTCCTGGTCTATGGCCCCCCGGGGCAGAAGCCCAGCGGGGAGGCCGGTTGTCCAGGATAGCTCAACGAGGGTCCAGGATCGCCCAGCGGGGGTTCAGGCAGCCCAGGCAGCTATAGTGATTTGCAGCTCAGCTCTTTAGTGATTTCAGCTCTTTCAGCATGCCTGGGGCCGTCACCCTGGGTATAGCCGCAGCAGACGCAGAGAGAGAGAGAGAGCAGCGCTGTATGGGTTCCGCAGGGTTCTTTATTGGGGTCCCCGCGAAGGTTCCAGGGACAGCTCTCCTCTGCCGAACCGGGCAGAGCTAGGGGTTTTTATACCTTATAGGGGGATTGAAAACTGTCCAATAGTAAGGGTCAGGGGAAAAAGTGGCCTATGGATCTACAGAGAGATAACAGGGTCCGAAAGGCGGAAGAGAGGGTCTTCTAAACCCTTAGTCATGCTGACTTGGTATTTCCTAGCTCAGGCTTCTGATCGCCAGGGCCTTGCAGGCCTTGTGCCTGCTACAACTCCACTTTCTGTATTTAGAAAAAAGGCGTTCCCTATGGTTCTTTTAAAACAGTGGACAAGGCATGAGAACATAAGTAACACGATGACAATTACAAGAAAAATCCACAACATTCCCTTAACCAAAGATGCAACCCATCCCGTTAATCCCCATTGACCGAAGAGATCATTGACCCAGTCTGGGGTCTGTTCTACTTTTAAGTCCTTCACAAGTCCCTTCAGTTTCTGGATGTTGGCGTGGATGGATTCCGAGCGTGAAGAGAGATTGAAGCAGCACATCCCTTCGAAGTCCTCGCATCCATGTCCGTGGGCAAGCAGCAGGAAGTCAATCGCTGCTCGATTTTGGAGTGAGGCGTGTCTTGTGGTTTCTTCTTCCTTTAAGAGATCGCTCAGGGCAGCAGAAGTAGCGTTAGCTTGCTTACTGAGCCAGCACCCAAGGTGATTTATGTCACCCAGGGCCTTAGCTGCAGCTACCCATGGTAGGAATATAGAGACCGCTATCTTTTTAGGTTTGTTCCAATCGTATAATTTGGGATCGCAATTTTCATCAAATGCTGTGTAGGACCTCTTGTGGCGTTTTAACTCGCTCTCTTTTTTCCAATTGTGCAACAAGGTGATATTTGGAGTAAGGGTGGAAAGTTTTCCTAGGGTACAGGGACCTCCCTGGAGTCGTGAGGGGATCCCAGCCCATACTCTGTCACCACAGATGAGAAACGTTCCCTTGGGTAGAATTTTGGGATGGAGAGAGGACACAGAGATCACACGAGCAGTGTAATTACACCAATCGTGAGGGTTGTAGGCTTTGTTAATTGGTGATATGTCTTTTCGGTATGTGTTTTTGTTCAGATCAATTTCAGGCAAATTATTCTTTGGACGTCTAAAGTAAAATTTGACACAGAAGGTGGCCTTAGAGGACCCCAATAGATCCAATTCTTGAGGTTCCTCAAGAGCATTGGGCAGTATTTTTGTCCACTGGTCCCAAGTTTCTACCTGGTGGGGTCTCTTACCTGTGGTGCGGAGAAGCTCTGAATTATAGGCGGGCCAATCATCGGCTACAAAAGGAATTCCTACTAGACATGTGGAAAGTGGGTTATCAACGCTCCCCATGGATAAGCACATGTTATCCTGTTTTAATGTTCTTGCTAAGGTTACCCAGACATTATGGCTCGGCTGTGGGCCGATCCAACCGACGGCACATGGCACGGTGAGGAACATCCAGGCAGCAGTGAGGACAGCGCCAACGGAGATATTTTTCATCTTTGGGCAGGAATGGGGCTTCTGATAGGGAATATAAGCAAAACTTGTTATTTTTATGGTAGGAAGGGAGGGTTAGGGTTCCTTTCATGTTCCTTTCCTCTGTTCCTTCCACCTCCCCCCTTTATTTTTAGTTTTTTTACTGTTTTTTTTGTTTGTTTTTTTTTTCTATGGTGCTAAGGGTGGGGGAGTGGGTAAAAGGTTAGAGGCTTTTGGTAAGGGTAGATAAAAGGGATAATAGGGTTTTTTAGGGTAAAAAGGGTAATAACATCTAATTCAAAGAACAGTTTTGTTTTCAGGCTGTGCCTGGCCTAGGGCTTGATGCCACAGAATGTTGTTCAGCTTTCTGGTTTGTCTGCTGCTGTGTGATGGGACAGTCGTCTCCTCCACTTGTGGATGTTTGGCGACGTCTTCGTCTCCAGGCTGAGCTGGTCTGGTTTTGAGGAGGTCTTGTGTTTGACTCAGGAGGATTCTTGTCACTGCTTGTGGAAGTGGTATTTGCAGTGCCTAGGTATGGTTTTATGTTTTTCCCTGGGTACCATCTTGGACCAGATGGTAGCAGAACACACGCGTATCCTCTTCCCCACGTGATGAGTTCGAAAGGTCCAGAGACTTTATGTGTTTCTGGGTCCTTCACCAGCACAGGTGGTTTCTCTGTGAGCTTTGCTTGGGTGGTATTTGCAAAGTGGCGAAGTATGGGTGGATCAGGCTCTGAGGTTGTACAGTTCAGGAAGTTGATGACATAGAGAGCCTTGCAAAGTCTTTCAACTGGAGAGGTGATTTTTGTTCCTCTCTGTTGCTGATTGAGGACTCTTTTGAGAGTTTGATGTGTCCTTTCCACGATGGATTGTCCTGTGGGGTTTGCAGGTATACCTGTCTTGTGTTGTATTCCCCACTCACTGAAGAACTCTTTCAACTTACGAGAGGTATAGGCAGGTCCATTGTCTGTTTTGATCTCCTTTGGTACTCCCAGGGTTGCAAATGCGAGGAGAAAATGTTTTATGGCGTGCTGCGCAGTTTCTCCTGTATGTGTTGATGCAAATACTGCTCCTGAGAATGTATCAACCGATACATGCACGTACTTTGACCTTCCAAAAGGTGCAAAGTGGGTTACATCTGTCTGCCACAGCTGGCAGCTGTTTAAACCTCGGGGATTGACTCCCGTCCCCACAGATGGTATCTGGTAGTTTTGACAGTTCGGGCATGTGGCAACAATAGCTTTTGCCTGATCTTTTGAAAGCTTGAACATTCTGATAAGGGCAGGCACATTTTGATGAAAAAATGAGTGTGACAACTTTGCCTGGGCAAAGATGTTAGGGACATTAGCAGTCTCTATTGCCATGGCTAAGGTGTCTGCTTTCCTGTTCCCTTCTGCAATGAAACCTGGGAGGTCAGTGTGTGACCTCACATGCATTATATAGTAAGGTTGTTTTCTGTGGGAAATTAAGCGTGTTAATGTAGAAATCAATTGGTATAACTTTGGATTGGAAACCTCTTTGAGAAGAGCATGTTCTGCTCTCATAGCTATGCCAGCAACATAAGCTGAATCTGTGACCAGATTAAAAGGTTCGTCTTTGAATTTCTCAAAGGCTCTGACAACAGCTGCTAACTCCGCAATCTGTGGAGATCCCTCCACTATTTTTATGTCAGATTCCCAATTTTGGGTCTTAGGGTCCCTCCATGTCATTACCGACTTGTGGGATGACCCTGAGCCATCTGTAAAGACGGTTAGAGCTTTGAGAGGTGTCCTACTTTGGACTAATTTTGGAGTCAGATGAAATGTCACGTCACGATTAAAAAGCTTATGTTTTGGGATATGCACTGAAATTTGGCCTGTATAGCTGTCTAAGGCATACTGGAGACTCTCATTGGTCTGGAGCAAATGTTCCAGATCCCCAGTGGTCATTGGCAAATAAATGCATGTGAACTCACACCCTGCAAGGGAACGGAGGCGAGTTCTAGCCTTTTTTATTAAATGTGCCATTATTTCTTGGAAGGTGGTAATGGTTTTTGTGGGTTGGTTATTTGTGAAGATCCACTCCAGGATTAGTAAAGGGTCTCGAAGTTGAGTGTCCCATTGGAAAATCAGTCCATAGAACCTAGGTGCTTTTCCCAGAATGACGAACTGGAAAGGCAGGCTGGGCTCGAAGCGATGGGCTTTGCGTGAAGACAGGGCTTCCTGGACCTTGGTGATGGCATCTCGGGCCTCTGGTGTTAGAGTGCATGGAGAGTCCAGATTCTCCTTGCCCCGGAGAAGGCTGAACAGTGGAGCGAGGTCCTCTGTTGTAATTCCTAGCAGTGGACGTACCCAGTTGATGGATCCGCACAGACTGTGTAAGTCTCTCAGGGTTTTTGGGTCGTCTCGGATGGTGAGCTGCTGGGGTACGATGGTCCGTTCCCGGATCTGGAGTCCAAGGTAAGTCCACGGATTGGTGTACTGTATTTTGTCCTCACGGATCTCAAATCCTGCCTTTTCTATGGTTTCAATAGTCCTTTTAACTGCTTTGTCCAAGTACGTTTTTTCTGGTGCACAGACCAGGATATCGTCCATATAGTGATGGATGATCGCATTTGGGAATAGGTTCCGAACAGGAGACAGGATGTGAGCAACATACCACTGGCATATACTGGGATTGCATCTTAGTCCTTGAGGAAGGAAACGCCAATGATATCTTTTAAGTGGAGCCTCTCTGTTAAGAGAGGGAACGGAGAAGGCAAACCGTGGAGCGTCCTGGGGATGCAGCGGGATGCTGAAGAAACAGTCTTTAATATCAATGATAGCAAGTGTCCAGTCTCTAGGCAGCATCGATGGTGAGGGCAGGCCAGGCTGAAGGGGACCCATGTCCTCGATGACCTCGTTGATTTTTCGAAGATCGTGGAGGAGCCTCCACCTGTCCGTTCCAGGCTTTTGTAGTACGAAGACTGGAGAATTCCAAGGGCTGGTGGTCTCTACGATGTGGCCTTTGGCGAGCTGTTCATCCACAAGGGCATGTAGTGCGCGCAGTTTGACTTTAGAGAGGGGCCACTGCTCGATCCAGATCGGGTCATGGCATTTCCAGGTGAGACGAGGAGTGTCTGGCAGTGCGCGCTCCTCAGTGGCCCCAATTAGAAATCCGGACTGGGAATACGTAGGGAGGCTCCCCACTGACATAAAATGTCCCGTCCATACAAGGTGATGGGGGCCCTTACCACAAATGGGCGGATGGTTGCCAACTTGCCTTCAGGCCCTTCGACGAGGATGTTGTTCTTGCTCCTCATGGAAACTGTAGCTCCACCGATCCCTGTAATCATGCCTGCCACAGGTTGTAGTTCCCAGTGTGCTGGCCATTCAGAGCGGGCGATGATGGTCACGTCTGCACCGGTGTCCAGCATCCCTGGTAGGTGGAACTTCTCTCCTCTGCAGGTAAGACCGCACTCGATGACAGGCTTACTCGGTCCCACAACTTGTATCCACATTGCTGTGGGGTTGAGAGGAAGCTGTTCCCTGTGATTCTTAGGGAGTAGAAAGGCCTGTGCAAATGGGGTACCCTTTGGAAGAAAATATGGTAAGTCTGTGCAGTACACCTGGACAAAGATTTCTTGTCCCGGGTGCACTGTTTGTACTTCTGGAACAACAAATATTTCCTTTGGGCTATGGAGAGAATCACCTATAATTAGGATGTTAGAAGGACCTCCTTTTGGTCCACGTTTGCCTGTGGGAACACGATAAACATTGTCATTTTTAAAGTCAATGGACAGTGCAGTTACCAGCTGACGGCGCGTTCCCTTTGGTATTGCTCCGTGTGTTGGATCCTCCTCATGTGGTCTGGAATCTCCTGGGATGGTGCGTGACTGGGTCTGGGTGGCCTTTGATTTGGTGTCCTTGCGTGGGGCCCCACCACGCTCCGATGGAAGTTTCCCGGACGCGGCTGATAGTACTGCTGATTCTGGGGCCTTTGGTAGAAATTGCGAGGGTGCCTGGGAGGTGACCTCTCTGGACAGTCCTTTATAAAATGTCCAAAATCTCCGCAGTGGTAGCAGCGGACCTGATCTTTAGAAGCTATTACTGCATATGCACTAGAAACTCCTTCTGCAACACCCTTAGTAACTGCTTGGGCCACTGTGTCTTCAGTGGACAGGTGGCGTGTGCAGCTTTCCAGCATTTGCTCTATGGTAGGTTCTATGTCCATGGGTAAGGCTCTCAGAATTGTTTTACATTTTTCATTCGCATTACTCATGGCAAGTTTACACAACAGTTCTTTTCTTGCCTCTGTGCTCTCTATCTGTTTTTCCAGAGCATCCTTAATTCTATCCACAAATTTGATAAAGCTTTCATCTATTCCTTGTTTGATAGTAGAAAAATATTGGGTGGGGGTAGAGTCATCAGGGGTAAGAAGTAAGGAGGTTTTTGCTGCTATAGCCACATCTTGTAATGTTGCCTTAGGTAAAGTATCAGCTTGGTCAGAGGGTTTCTGCAAATCCCCTTCACCAGCCAGCTGTTCGAGTGTAAAATTTGGCTTATCAGCATCTGCAGCATAGTTATCTGATAATGTTTTTAATTGCTTTTTCCAATGCCTTTCCCAAAGCATGTACTCGGCGGGAGAAAGGAGGCACTGGGCAATATTTTTAATATCGTGGGGTACCAGAACATGTGCTGAGAACGTAGCTTCTAGGAAATTTCTAAAAATATGTGAACTTCTACCATGTTCTGTGGCTGTATTTCTTAATTGCACAAGTTCTTTATTTGTAATAGGTTCCCATGTCTTTCTATTAGTGGCACCTCCTTTTTTTCCCTTCTTATATTCTACTGGAAAGGCAGTAATTCTCTGAGCTAATTGCCAGTCCCCTGCCTGTGTGGCTTCCATTTTTATTTTTGCCCAAGGATCTACATATTCTATTTCCAAATCAGAATCGCTGTCACTGCTGTCATCAGATGACGAGAAGTGAGAGCTATCAGGCCTTGCCTTATGTTTCTTATGGCTGGCTGGAGCTGCATTTGGCAGAGGTGCATGTGGCTGGACAGGGTATAAGGCAGCACATGGCAGGACGTGGCTACACGTGGCACATGGCGGGGTGGCCGTGCAATGCGTGATACAGCATGCACAGGACTGGGGGGCGTGGGGAGGGGGGGCAGAACTGAGGGAAGTCTGGGGGGTCCCGACCGGGGGCTGCGGAGAGTGGGTATGGGGTTGCGCAGCGAGGGTATGGGGGCAGGGGGGGTGCTGGATGTAGGAGGCGGCGGGACTGAGGGAGGGTGCGGCGGGACTGAGGGAGGGTGCGGCGGGCACGATTCCGGCGGCAGGCAAAAGCGCGGTGGTGGGGGGGGGCGCGGGTACCCAGGGGGGCTGATCCCCTGCTGCAGCAGGGACGGTGCCGGGGGCAGGGAAAGACGCGATGGTAGCGGGGGGGGCGAGGGCGGGGGAGGGAGTGGGGGCGGACGCGGCAGGGACAGGAGGGACGGCAAGGGGGGTGGGGGTGGCCCCAGCAGGGTCGGGGGGAACAGGGGGAGGGGTGGGGTTTGGGTCGGTCCCGGCGGGAACTGGCGCAGATGCTCTCGGAGATAACACAGAGCAAGGAGGCGCGCAGGATGTGGCTCCCGAGGGGAAGGCGGGGGGGAAGAGGGGGTGGGCAGGGGCCGTGGGCGCCCTGGGGTCGAGGGGTTGCGGCGCAGATGGCAGGACCCTAGGACCCAGCGGAGTGCTGGAATCCAGGGTGGAGGGGGTGTTATCTCCTCCATTAGCATTTGAAATAGGCGCTTCTGTTAAGTGAGATAAGAACTTTTCGTTTCGTTCGACAGAAGTTAGCCCTGTAGTTACTATCTTTTTGTTAGTTTTTTCTACAGCTTTAGTTATAGCGTGAAACATAGGTAAAAACCGAGTTACAGAAAAGTCTTGGTTAGTTTGAAACTTATATATCGTGGTCCCAATTGTATCCCAAAAGGAGTCTAGGGTAATAGTCTGTGTATTAGTATCTGGGAAGTGGCAGAGAATCCATTTTATAAAACGTTTCAGGTTAGTTTTTGAAAGGTTACCTTTAGAAAAAGAAAAGTTGTTAGAAGATAGGATTTCTAGGATTAGGGAATATAAATCTCTCTCGTTCTGGGATCGCTTACTAAGCTTTGATCCCATTTTTCAGTTCCCGCCAGCAGAAAAAAGAGAAAAAAAAAGAAAAAACCCAAAAAAAAAGGACCCAAGGAAAAAATATTTTTGCGCGCAAGAGAGGCTGTGTTAAACTTACACTTTTCAGCCTGTTGTGGGTCAAAGTTCTGCTGGGGGTCGTCTGCTCGTCAGCCTCCACGGACACTCGCGTGCCCAGGTGTCGGCGTGCGGGTCGGCTGACCTCCTGTCCAGAAGAGTCCTTCTAAAACGGAGAGCTTCTCCTTCCAGGATCTCTGGCGAGCGGAGGCAGTGACAATTTCACGAGGAAATGCTGCTCCTCTGAAATGCCAGGTCCGGCATTCAGTTCCGCGGCCAGGCTATCACGGCGGTTCAGATGTTGGCCCAGGGGCCCCCCGCTGTTCGGGCGTCGGCTATGTTCGGGGCGCCAGCTATGGCCCCCCGGGGCAGAAGCCCAGCGGGGAGGCCGGTTGTCCAGGATAGCTCAACGAGGGTCCAGGATCGCCCAGCGGGGGTTCAGGCAGCCCAGGCAGCTATAGTGATTTGCAGCTCAGCTCTTTAGTGATTTCAGCTCTTTCAGCATGCCTGGGGCCGTCACCCTGGGTATAGCCGCAGCAGACGCAGAGAGAGAGAGAGAGCAGCGCTGTATGGGTTCCGCAGGGTTCTTTATTGGGGTCCCCGCGAAGGTTCCAGGGACAGCTCTCCTCTGCCGAACCGGGCAGAGCTAGGGGTTTTTATACCTTATAGGGGGATTGAAAACTGTCCAATAGTAAGGGTCAGGGGAAAAAGTGGCCTATGGATCTACAGAGAGATAACAGGGTCCGAAAGGCGGAAGAGAGGGTCTTCTAAACCCTTAGTCATGCTGACTTGGTATTTCCTAGCTCAGGCTTCTGATCGCCAGGGCCTTGCAGGCCTTGTGCCTGCTACACTGGTCTAGCACAAGTCAGTCCCAAGATTCACACCATGTGCTCGACAGCATTGTCCAAATGCTTTTGATGTCTGTCAGGTTGATGCTGTGACCACTTTTCTGAGGAACCTGTTCCATTGCCCAGCCACCCTCTGGGTGAAGAACCTTTTCCTAATACACAGACTGAAGAATTTATGTGCATTAAAAAGATCCTTTTGTTAATCTGGAAAGTTTTCACTTTAGTTTACAAAAGAGTTTTATAATTTTCCTAAATTGGAAAAGCTGATATAATTTTCTTTTGTTAATGAGGTCCACAGGATTTTAATCAGAAACTCTTGGCAAAGACTACAAATGAGAAATCATTCTGGACAACACTTATGTAGTCAAGCTTACTAAGCAAACATTAAAGACAGAGTAGCTTCTTTGGTTCTGTGAAGATACTTGTTCACATTTCAGTTAGGAAATTTTGGGATTTAGACTGTCATCAGAATTTCTGGGTATTTAAATATTGGGATAGGTCAACTTCCACTTCCTTTGGTTCTTTTATTTTTAGGGGTATAGTTTGAATTTTCACTTGCAGGTGTTCTCAACTATGCAGCCTGTATTGACCTTAGCTAATACTTCAAGAATCAAAAGAACTTGAGAAAAAAAATGTAAAGTCCTTCTACTGGATAATTATGTGATTTATATTTTTCTGTCTCACATTTGTGCCAGTAGTGACTTTTCTTTCTTATATGTGTACTTCAATTTTTAATCCTTCTGTGCTCTTTATTCTTCTCTTGTATGCTGAAACCATGTGTAGACAAGTTCCATGGGTAGTGGCATAATTGTGTCATTTGTTTGTTCACTTTTCACTTTATCCCTATCAATTTGGTAGATAGACATTTTTTAACTTTCTTCTTATGTAAGAAAGGCTAAACAGCAAAACTCAATTTACTTTATATCACATTTAAGATGCCATTGAGATTAACAGGAACAATTCATATCCTTTTGGAAGCATTTTATCTCAGTCTCTGGGGATTTGTTTAAACAACACAACATTCTGTTCCCATTAGTAACCACAAAAATGAGAAATTTAGATTTGAGTGACAGTTAAGATTTTGCATAATTTTCTTTTTCCTCAGTTAGAAGATGATTTTGTCAGATAAATAAGACAAAAATGTGGGGGGTCTTACAGGTAATCACAGCATTACAGACATACATCCATACTCAAGACAGCTATGTTTTGATATAACCTTGGGTATCAAAATTCTCAACTCAGACAGAAGGAAAAACAGCCAATTCCAATAATGTCTTGAAACAAGCTGCCTAATACTTCAAGATTATCTTCTTTTATTTCTGAAAAACTTCTAGTTAAAAAAGACAGTGTAAGTGACTAAAAATGAGTTGAAATATCTGATTTCTACCTATTCTTGCCAATGACCTGACCCATTCTGTTATCAAGGTCTTCCTGTTAATTAAAGATTAAAAGCCATTCTGAGAAAATGAAATTATTTATACAGAGCTTACTAATGAAGGCTTCCTTATCAATGCTCTCACTTAAAAATATCAGATGTCAAAATGAAAATTGTATACTTAAAACCTACTGGTCATGAGACAGAGAATTTGTTTTGCAATGGAGAATTAATGCTTTTGCATTTCATAGGAGTAATGCATTTGTTTAAAATGGGCAAAGTATAAGAATTTATTATACTTGTTTCTTTGTTTTCCAGTGGTGGAACTTAGCTTAGCTTTCATAAAGGGTGTGATCTGTACATAATCATGCAACAATTTAATGTGCTTTCAATTAAAAAAGAGAAGATTATTTTTATAATTTACTAAAGATTTGAAAAATAGAAATACAAAACTTAGCAAAACCTAACAATGCTTCTCTTCTAGCAGTCAAACAAAGTAGTGTCAATAGGAAATAGTGTCAATAGCAATTCTTGTTACTTTAAATTCAAGGGTAAATTCCTTGTCTTCAAAAGAGCCACAGTTCCACCAAAGGAGTCCTGCAGGTATGGGCTCTTCTGCAGCAGTTTGTTCATATATTTCCCCTTCTCCATAGTTTTCCTGTGCTTATGGTTCTCATGGTATCATGGTGGCCTCCACCAAGCAGCCCAGGTTTCACCCTCTGTTTGCCTCTTCCCTACCCCTGAACTCAACAGCTCCCATCCTGAGTGCAAAATTCTGACCTCAGCCAGCACCTAGCCCACACCTCATGTCCAATTTTTCACCTGGGTGAGATCTT
Source organism: Passer domesticus (assembly GCF_036417665.1). Taxonomy (NCBI): domain Eukaryota; kingdom Metazoa; phylum Chordata; class Aves; order Passeriformes; family Passeridae; genus Passer; species Passer domesticus. The sequence continues at coordinate 18,731,188 of NC_087476.1, read as the reverse complement.
GAAGAATGTATAAAACTTTATAAACTACATACACATTGCTTTAACAGTGTATCATTATATAAAACACTTAATGCAGGATCAAAGTTAGTTACCTGTCATGAAATAATAATTATAATTACAGAGGACTAACCTAAAATGTGCTGTATTCAGTCAGTTAAGTGGTCTCTCGCAGAGCACTGGATTTCTTGTGCATTTTGTTCGTGCTGGGTTTCTCCAGTTTGCATTGCACTAAGGCTGCTGTTGGTCCTAGTCAGATTTTCTTGCTTGCTTGCTCTTGTCCCTACCCTGTGGTTTCTCAGCCTACCTCTCATAAACCTTGTTGATTTCTTCCCTTCCTCTCATAAACCCTGTTGATCTCTACTCTGTTTTTGCTGACACCACAAAATGAGTTCTGCTAATTTGGAAAAGAATGAAATTTCATTAATAATGCTGAGATTACTCCAGTGGGACACAGACAATGGTATGGAAAGGGGCAGGATTTAGCCCTTTGCCATTGTCATTCAGAATCTAAAAAAATATAAATATCACCTGCCATGACACAACAGCTTCTTGCTGCCGTTTTCTCTGCTATGCTAATTGTTCAAAAATTTAGAGGGAAAAATCAGAACATGTTACAAATGGAAAAGCCTCCAAGGCCTTGTGCAGTGGTGAGCTCCCATAGGCAGGCTTCTGCAGCTCTCTGAAAAGTTTAAGCACATGATACCATGCATTTCACATTGTTAACTTCCTGGGTAAAGCTCTTGCTTCAAGCATTCCTACTGATGCTACTTTTCCTACAATTGACTTTTCCTTTGCTATATTTTTTTTTCCAAGAAGAAAACTTTTTTTTTTTTTTGTCTGCAAAAATGGGTGATAATTCTTCTTCTGCTCCTCCTGTTCTGGAGAAAACTGTGTTATTTTACCTGTTACTATTTTACCTGACTCACTGCTGTCACCAGAGACTAATTTGATGGAGTTAAGCTTATGTGAAGCTTTTTCTATTTGCTGTTATTCCATTATGTGGTTCATTACTGTTCCACTCCACCCTGCATATGTGAAAAGTGTTCTTCATATTTCACTTAACCATATTGTTAAACTTTTCTTTTTCTTGCATGTCCGCAGAGAAAAAAGGAAGATTATAAATTGATTACTATCTGGCCACAGAATTTCACAAAGCTTGACTCTCCAGGCTGTCTGTCTGGTCTGGTTGAGGCCTTCAGAAATTTTTGACAAGACGGGGACAGATGGAAATTTGCAATACAGTTGCTTCATTTCTCCCTTCAAGGTAGTCTAATTCATTAGACTTGTCACAGTTTAAATACTAGATCTTTGCTAACCTAGTTTGGCTGAAATGGGTAGAGTTTCACAAGTTGCTCTACCAGCAGATTGGAAGTTGCAGTCTCCAAAAGAGTGGCAGAAATAAGTGCTTCAGAATAAGCTAAAGATCAAGAACTTCTTTAAGACAACATTTCTGCAGCTAATGAAAGGACACATCTCCACAGTCAAATATAAAAATATATCATAAAACACCAGCTACATTAAAATGGATAAATATAGACTATTCTGAGATGTTTAAGATATTACATTTTCCTTTGAACGGGAAAATTTTTGTTCTGTGTGTATGTTTGAATATAAAGTGATTAGCAAGCAATTTGACCTATGTGGTTATAATATGATAACCATTTGGCTGGGAGCCCATCTGGTTGCTCAATTTCTCTTAGTTTTTGCAACGTAAGATAACAAAATTCCCAACCTCTTGAAGGTATTTGCCTTTTGATTAATTATAATAATGACCTACCTATTTTCTTATCAGGGGCAAGCACCCAAACTCTGATCTAATTTTCAAACACTTACTAATAATGGCAAATAAAGATTTGGTTTATTCTGGCAGAACTTTAATGGACAACAGAATGTTAGGTAAATAAGGTCCCAATACTGCCATGTAGAATAAAACCTTTATCATCAAAAGAAATTGAAGTATTTGTTAAAAGAAACAATATTCCAAGTGCACTTGTGACAGATTCTGTTTCAACATAACAAAAATGAAGTGTGGGTTAATATTTCAACATATATTTTACAAAGGGTTGCAAGAATTTCTATTAGAAAAGCCTCATAGCCTTAGAAATATGCCAAAAGGCAATGCTTTGGCATTACTAGAGAACTGGGTTAATGACTAGTGAAATGCATGAACTTTAATCAAGGAGATGGACTGAAATCAGGCTCTTAAAAGTTGTGTATGAACATCTGAATTGCTTACAAAAATTCTGACTATGCAGATACCTATAGACAAATATCAAAGCATATGGAAGGAGTCTGAAAATGACTAGCTCATGACTGAGCTGCTGATTGCAATCAAATTCTGTATAACCTTTTAAAAGCAAACACTTATCAAAATTCAGTTCATGTTCTGGTGCTGCCTAATGTTTCTGTCTTTTTAGATTAATATAACCTGAAGGAAGCCACTCTGCACCAAGAAAGAACCCAGGCTGAGGTGCTACTGATTTCATCAGTAATATGCTCAGCATCTACAAAGCAACTTGGGAAAAATGTTTATTGTCATTTTTATGCCAAGATCCCAGACTGCGTGCTGCCGACTTTCCTGCTGCTTGTCTTTCCTAAACCTTAGCAATGGTGTTCTCATTTCTCTCAAAATGCCCATCTACTACAGACTTACTTTTTTACTCACCTTTGAGGTTGGCTCCTGATCTTTTCTTATTCTGTTTGAGTCAGAGTCTGGCAGCTTTTGACACTGACTATTACACCCTAATTAAAACTGACTCTATTGATCCAGCTCAATCCTTCAGGTTGTTTCTAATCAAAGACCTGGCAGCCCAAGCCAGATTTTACAGCAGCATGTTAACTTACAATCACACCTAGGGAGGGAGGCTGCCTAAGAGGACAATGCAGAGCTACATCTGTGGAACTGTTATCCACACAAGGGCCATTTGTTGCCTACAAAGAAAACCTGAAGATATTTTGTGGTGAAATGATAGCTTTTCATGGCCAGCTCTTCTTTTCCAAATCTGTTTGCCCCAAAAGTCTATGGCTATTTAAATAAGCACTGTCAAGCAACAGAAATAAAATAATATATTTTACAAAAATTCTTTTTTTTTTATTCAATTGAATAATTTTCTTGTCAAATTAGAAAATACGTAGGAATGGACTGGGAAGTGCAGCTGGCCTTTGTGTTCAAATTGAAGAAAACAGATCATATGAAACTGTCACAATCACAGTAAGGCAAGCTCTGATTTTGTTTGTAGCCCACCTATGTTAATAACAGCTATTAAATGTGAATTTAGGATGCCAATAGCACTGTTTACGTGTTAGTTACCTAGCATCTCTTCCACTAACTTACTAGTTTTAAAATTTGCACCTTCCAGAGATGAGAGCCTTGTTTACCCTTCAGGCAGAACAAATATCTGTGTGTGTCTGTGTGTCTACTGTGTAGGTAGCAAGTGGATTTGGTTCCTAGCAGGTTTTAATTCGATGCTTTCCTTATAAGGTCAGTTGCCTCTCTTCAGACAGAGATAACCATGTGATTTTTTTTTTTTGCAACTGTCCAGCAGATTTCTTGAATTATCATGTTTTTTAGTCAGTGGAAATTCTGATTCTGCAGCACTTTATCACAGAAACAGTCAGAGGTAAGTAATCTCAAACTTCTCTCCTACAGCACATCCCTCAAGGCACATCAATCCATGTCTCCAGGTAGACAAAATAACCTCTCTGCTGCTAGTCTAGGGCTGATGAAATAACCTGGGGGTGGGAGGGCACTGACTGGAGCTGCTTTGCTCCCCACTGGTCCTCTTGATTGCTACTTCTCTCTCAGTTCCTCCTGTCCTTCCAGACCCGCCTGCACTGGCTAAGTGGCTGGGTTTAAATCAAAATGACCATTCTATGAAAAGGTATCGTTTGGGTTTTTTTCACTTGTGTCAATAAATCTGGACTCTGCAGACAAGCAAACCAATAGAAATAAATGGGCAGCTGTCTCCCAGAAAGTGATCACGGGGCAGACACAGGGGTCTGCTGTGCTTGATGCTCCAGGTACACATTTCCAAAGCACCAAGGACATGGAGGAAGAGCTCAGGCCATCATGATCCCAGCCCCTGTGCTGCAGTCACTGTCCATTCAGAGGTGGCTGACCCTCAGAGGGCTGAGATAACCACAAAAGTGCATCTACACAGGAGATGGCTTCTCTCCTCCCCACTGCCCATTTGTAGGCAGATCCCTCATGGCTGCTGTGATGTGCAGAAAAGCCAACATGCTGCAGCCTCACCCCCACTAACAACATCCCAGCTAGCATGTACCTAGGCATGATGCAGCCATCTCTCAGAGTGACCCAGCAAGCACCTCCTTCATTGTCTCTGGAGAGCTCTTGATGCCTGCCATGACACAGAGTAAAATCTGTCACTGCACTCAGCCCCCATGCCAGCTAGAGCTATCATCTGGATGATCGAATTCAATCGCTAATGGCCCATTTGCTTTAAGGAGGCCATTCTGCAATTCACAAAGGTATCTTGCCTTCAATGGGATGATTTTGCCAGGGAATGTATCTATAGCTCCTTTTCTGTAGATACGCAGTAAGAAAAAGCAATTTCTGGCACTAAGACTAAGCAAGCTTACATAGCGCTCTTCTTAGTTCTGGCCACAAATTTAAAATGATTGCAACTGCTATCAGCATTTTCTCATTAATGTTATAAGGACAAGAAAAGCCCGTGACTTTTCTTCTATTTCTTACTTTCTAGATTGTTGTACAATAAGAATTCAGCAGGGTGTAAATCCATCTTCTCTCTCCTCCTTCTTTTCACTTGTATGTTTGTTTATTTACAAGTTTTCTTTTTTTTTTTTTTTCAGAATTGAAGATTCTTATATTAATTGATAACCCCTTTCATAACATCACACAGGCCCTGGTGTTCTAGAAGGCAGTCCTGACCCATAGAGGCTTCTGCATGCTTCAACATGTTTTGCATTCCTGGTCCAACTTAACCCTGCTGGCTTCAGATGGATCGGGAACCACCTGAAACTAAACCCAGCTTTTTCTGACTTTTAGGGGCAACAGCAGGTAACACAGGGCAATAGCAATACAAATACTGTGGACAGTGATTATTTGACCATCTCTTAAGACAACCCTACGTTTTTTGTGCTTTTTAAAATTTATAGCTTAACTTTTACTCCAGACTGCTATACAAAAGCATACTATAAAGTGATCCTTCAGCAAGGCCAGGGCAGATATAACATGAAAATGAACAGGGGGTTAAGAAAGGTTAACAACAGTTAGTAACAAGGAAGGGTCTGGGGCAGAGAGAAGAGTAGTAAAGCCACTGGTGAGAGAGATTGCTGTGCCCTTCCCAGAAGGACCTCTGTATTTTTGCATGGAGTTACATTAGCAGTCATATATCAACAGGAAATGAAGTACAACATGACCCCTTGTGCAAGACAAGTGAGTTTCTTACTTGTGAGACAAGTCCTGCTTTCCCTTAGAATCTTCCTGTTCTGGTCCCTGCTGCTGGTGCAGCACTAATGAGCAGGAAGAGTGCTTCCCTCCAGATAGCTGGAGTGCTTTCCTGGAAAACAAAAGAGTCAATCTCATCTTCTAACTCTCTGGGAAAATGGTGTGGCCAAGAATCTTGTTAGGCAAGGACTGCAGCATCACACCTTGTTATGCTGCTCTGGCCCTGGCACAACGCACAGCCCCTGCTCAGCCCCAGCCCCAGCTGAGGCCCAAGGACATGAAGAAGGAAACTCCATTCTCATAGGGCTGGGGAGGGAAGGATGAGAGGCGGCATTTAAAGATTGCATCTACTTTCAGGCCCCTGATTCCTTTTAAAAGGACTTGCAGCCACTAAATGGCCTGTGATTAACACTAGTACCAGTGGAAAAAACATACTAAAGCAAAATGTAAGAGCTATCTCATGGTGAACTATGATCTGAAATATTCTGCACAAAAGGATTACCACAGGCTTTTCCACATGCTTACAGAAATAGCTTTCCTTCCCCCACAACTCCTCAATAAAAATAAATAAATAAACAAACACATTCCCTGGGTATCTGACAGCTTGACTAATTGCACACAAGTTTTCAAATGAGGGACAAAACAACAAGATTTTAAATTGTCTCTCCTCAGTATATATTTTTAATTTGAAATTTATTGGAAATAAATTAATGTAATTATCCACTGAATCTATCATTCATTGACAGTGAGAGACATTTGAGGTCAAATTATTAAAATTTAGTATTTTCTAAAACAACACTTCTTGTTCAAAGCAGTAAAATGAGTGAATTTACATTATCAATAGTGGCCTTGGGTTTAAGCAGCCAATGTGTACAAGTCCCTAAATTCCCTAGGATTCCTCTCTGCACACATTCACCACTTGTCATTTGGCCATTGCCTTCATCTCAAAAGCACTGACCTTTTACATATCTAACCCAACAGTCATGGTTTCAGCCTGTGGCGAAGATTAAATCCTTCTCTGCAGCTGTCTCTGCTTGCAAAGCACAGCCTCAGCCTTTCTACCTGGTTTGCAAACCAGCTGCAGTCTCCATAACATTTGCATGAAGCCTGGGAGTGATAAATGCATGTGAAAAACATTATTAATGTATCAGCCAGCACATCAGGAGCCGATGAGGCACTGAAATGAAATAATGACACTAGATCACAGCTCTCAGTGAGTTGCTGAGCAGTAATATGTTCTACACCACCTAAATTAAAGCTAGTAGCCCGGGTCCTTAGGAGAAAAGTTGAAGAGTGTGGGGACAGTGGCTCAGGTTGTAGAGAGGCCTGCTTTGAAAGGGAAGCCTTGCAGACAGAGTCCAGTCCTGCTTCTGCCTAGTAAATTGTGCATTAGTCTTATTCACAAAACAAATGGGACTAACTCTGGTCCCTCTGTGTTACAGTACAAACTGCACCTCTGCATGCATTAAAAATTTCCAGTGAAACCCAGGATGACAGAGGACACCCATGACTCAGAAGGTGACATTCTCCTTTCTGAGTCAGAGCTGAGCAGAAACAGCAGCATGATGCTGGAGGACACTGCTCCTTGACTCAGAGAGAGTCAGAGCTCAGAGACACTGACAATCCCATGCTGCAGTTTTGGGAGGCTGCTCAGATATCCTCATCACTTTCCAACCAGAAATTTACATCTGCACACCAAAGTACCCCTTGCAGTTCTACTGCAATGACATTTGTCATAAAGTTCTTTCTAAAAATGTATAAAGAAATAGTAAATCTTTGCTGTATTTTAATCTGGAGATGACTGCAACTCTGCACAGAATGAAGCAATTCCTGTATGTTGTTTGTACAACTTTTGGGACCCCAAAAAGGATCCATCCCATGAAAATTTTATTCTATTAACAATCCAAAAGACTAACAGAGAAATCATAATTTACAATATTTTTTATAATTATAGGATCTTTAAACACAAAACAGCTGACTATAGCACTTTATCTCCGGATAACATTTATCTTTAAAAGCTTTGGACTCTTTTATGGTCAAGGAGTCATATAAAAACTATTATTGCATAGTTGGTGACAGTGTCAAAGAAACAGATGGGATTGAGACCTTCCCTCCTCTTGACTCTTTTCTAGATACCAGGATACACTTCCCTGTGGAGTTCACTTTCCAAAAGGAGGCCCTGTGCAGTATGTGAAGGAGAGAGCAGAACCACAGGGCCAAGTGAGTATCACAAATTGAATAAATATCTTGCTAGTTTTCTAATGTATTTTATTTGTGATTTTAGAGGCTAGGCTTAACTAAGAGATGCTAAACTGATGTAATGACTTAGTTTCCCTCAAGCAGGACAGACAAGCCCACAGGCACTAGTGCTGGCCCTTTGAGTGCATTCAGCTTCAGTGCAGAGCACTTGGTACAGCAAGAAGATACAGTGATGGAAGCAAACCTGACCAGCCTCCAGCACTAATAAACATCCACCTCTGAAAGCCTTTATGCCCTTTGACATCACATTTCATGAAATGTGTGCTACTTGTTGCAGTAGTTGTTTAGCATACACATAAATGAATTTGCTTTTCTCATGGGTCTGTGGAATTCTGGACCAAAAGAACAGCTGTTGCAATATCCATTGTAGTAAGGACTCCATTCTTCCAGCAGAATAAATGGGAATTCTCACTGCAAAGTCACAGAGAGAAGGCTGTGACAATGGAGTGACTGCAGAAAGATGCCTCTATGTGTCCCAGAAGACAATGGGAAATTAAAGAGCAGCTTAGCAAAGAGATGTGGCAAATACAAAGTTTGTATTGAAGTTGCCTCCAGGTATTGGAGAAACTATGAAATTACTGCAGATATGGTATATCATATCGTAAATGAAAGAAGAATGAGTCTTTAATACAGAATGTCATAAGGGAAGACAGGGCAAAGGAAATTTTTGTTTACAGAGCAACTAAGGGAAATGGGTAAGTACAGTGAAAATGAGACCCCTGCTGAATCAGAAATGGCACATCTAGTTTTCTCAGCTGCTCAAGACAGAGAGAAGTCAGGTGGGAAAACTACAGAGGACAACAGAAGCAACTGCTATTTGTTCAGGAAGATGAAAGACATCATGGAAATCAAGCTTCAAGTTAGCTGAGAGGAGGGTGGTACAGGAACAATATGTAAACCTCAAAGAAGATCATGATTCAGAAAACAGGCCAAATCCCTGTATGAATTCTTTCCAGACAACAGCACAAACCCAAAGAAGAAAGTGGGTTTCTATTTAATCTGATAAGAGTTTGGTCCTTGTCTTTTCTAAGTAAAATAGAAACCCAAACTACTATTCCTCTGCAGTTAAATTTCTCATGTTTTTCACATAAATATTTGCTTGGAAGATTTAAGCTATCACATCAGAGATGCCAGGCCATCCTGAGGATGTGGAATGAATACTAGAGGTAGCAAAACTGATTGTAGTCCAGTATAGTGTGTTGTCAATGAGAAATGAGAGCTCCAGTACCCTGTTCAGAGCTCCACCAGAAACTCTTTCACATCCAGGTTTAAATTTGGGTGTGGTCTGATTCATTGTCTCCATGTAAACAGTAAAATTACTGTGTACTCTACAGATTTGTAAAGTGTTCACTGCACTTCCAATGAAAGTGCATAATACTGAAAGGACAAATTCTTGCCCATAAAAATATAGTTGTAAAACCTGAAGTTTTCTCCCCAGATTTAAGAAATATCAGCTGTAGTGTTAAATGCAGCCAGCAGATAATGTACAATGTTTATCAACACTTCACCATAACATGTTCCTGCTGATTCATGAATTGTAGTTCAAAATTGAAAGCAGATTATCTTTAAAGTGATGTTGTTGTGGGGATTTGTTTCCCGTTTACAAAAGTAAGAGGAAAAAAGAAATTATTATACAAAAACCCAGAAAATTTCATTCCCATAATTATGTCTTGTGCCTATAGTAGGCAAAATTCATAGGATCTCTTCATAGCAGAAAAATGACCGAATGACTTTGAAAATAATTATGTATGGTGTTTTAGATACTTTCCAAAAAGCAGTGTCAATGCTTGTATGTCAAGACAATGATGGAGAACTCTGGTGTGAAGGAACTGACCTGTCATGAGGCAAGAATTAACTGACATACTAAAAAGTTATGAAAACCAGCAGTCATTACTACAAAATCACTGTGTAGAACTTCCCAGGATTTTCAACGAATCCACCAACCTTAGAGAAATGCAAGCCAGAGACAACATTTCCCGTGAGGAATGTAGAGCATTTCAGGGTACTTTGCAAATCAGATATATGCTCATTGTAGAAGCACCAGTGCATCTTCTGTGAAAACATCTTCTGTGAAAACATCTTCTGCTTAAAAACATGCCACACATCACACAGACATTTTGGGCTGAAAATTAAAAATATGTCCTGTGAGACTGCTAAGACTAACCAGTTAATCTTAGTATAAATGCACTACTCAATCAAGCTTTGCCCCAGCTTCCAGAGAAAATCCTATTTCTTTTGAGAAAAAGTGTTTAACTAACAAAATAACATTCAAACACACAATTTTAGTTCAGCCATTCAGCTCCTTCATGATATGCACAACTTAGTCTTGCAGACCTGTGTCCACTTGTGGGATCCCACACAGTAGCAGCAGAGAGGTAGAAACAGCACATCCTACTGCTTCCAGCTGCCATCTTCCCAGTCCTTCTGAGCCTGCCAGCACCCATTGGACCATCCTCAAGCCAGGTGAGGAGGACACCATTTAGCAGCTTGAGGCTTGAGGAGTTCTTGGGGCAGCAGAGCAGTCCAGGGGTCTCTTCTCTCTGCTGTTCAGGCCAGGCCCGTGAGCAAGCAGATTGCACTGATGGTCCTGGGGAGTGGTCAGGGTAGAAGTTATTGCTACAGGGAAGAAGGAACAGAAACTACAGCAGTTACTGCCCCAAAGCATTTGTGAGCAGCAGGTACAGCAATTACAATCCTTCAGTGTCCTCCCCAGCATCCCAGCTCGGTCTCATCCCCACAACCCATCATCCTAAAAGTTAAAAAAAAAATTAATTTAACTGTTAAAGTGCCCAACACAATTTTTAGTTCTTACAAGAAACAGGACATGCAGATTTGCATATCTCTGTACAAGAGGCTTTGGAAAATGTATCTGTATCATCTATACTGACATTTATTTTTATGTTAGGACATAAAAGTTGTGTGCTTGCCTGCCATGATTCACTGTGAGCAGTGGTTGTACTCTCCCACCAGCACTATTCTGACTCTCCAGCCTGAGTGCAATGAAGCAGGCAAAGGAGTAAAAGCAAGCACCAGAACTCCTGTATTGTAATCTAACAGATGTGTGTGGAAGGATTTTGGACACTTCTTTCTCTTTTTTAACCCAAGGTAACAATAAATAAATCTAGATTATTGTGGAACCTGAACCAACAGTGATAAATCTAATCCACTTAGGTTGCAGAATAAAAACAATCACTGAAATGTCTTTGTTTCTACTGTTTAAGGGGAAAAAAATTCATTACTTTAAATAGTTGGTGTAACAGACTCCTAAGGTTTATTAATAATTTATATTTCATAACAGGAGGAAATTGATAACAGATTTTATATGGGTCATGAGGGTATGATCCGACTTTGGCAGTGAGGGTGCTGAATGTGAAAATCACACATGACCCTTTTGGCTGGGAGAGGATGGCTCTTGGTGGGCAGTAAAGTGAACTGCTTAAGAGCTAGAGAAACAGCCAGTGGTGGCAGAGAGATGATGTCCCCTGAACAACAGTCAAAGCTTAACAGTCTGTATGAGCAAATATTTCTTTTTGAAAGTATTAAAGCAATTCCTTCCTGACACATCAGTGAACTCTGGGAACAGCTGGAACTTGATAGCTTAAAGGATAAAGAAAGATTTATTTGAGCACCACTGGGTTGACCAGGGATTTTTTTACTTTTTTTTTTTTTCTAGAAATTCAAGATACTCATAGCTTCGTTGGAGAGAAAAGCAGAAGAGGAGATTCATTATACATGTGCAATATTAATTTGGGGTAGGGCTGTTGCATAAGCCATCCACACCTTTTGTATTACTATCACTAAATATTTCATATTCTTAGGGGACATCCTGCTTGCATTTGTGACTATACCAAAAGAAGTCACTATCTTCAAGCACTCAGATTCAGTCCTGGCAAAGCAAGGTGGTAGGAATGCTAAACCTTGATACCCAGTTCATAATTCTGCCTGAGCAATACCCAGCAAAGTGCAAGAACACCTAAGCTAGCTCCACATCAGAAGACTTTCCACATATGGAAAACTACTGATGGCAGCACAGAGCATCCTCTCAACAGCACTGCAGCCAGGAAACTCTCTCAGCAGCAATTCACTGCAGCAGCTTTTGCTATAACTATGACCTCCCTGAGATGCAGGATGAGCAGAAGAGGGGGTCAGAAAAGCCTGAATCCCATGAATACAGAGAAAAAAAGGAAGTTGGATGGATCAAGTGACCTCTGGAATACAAATTTTACAAAATTTTACATCCATGTCCTTCCTTGACTGCACTCAGATAAAGTTAATAGCACTCTTATTGGTTGGCACATTAATGTCACATATAAATTTAACACAAAACATTACACCTTTGTACCTCAGGTCTGTTTCTATGCATATGCATGATACCAGGAAACAGCCCAGCCAGTTCCTAATGATATCAGCACAAAGATGTCAGGGATACAATTCAGAAATCCAGTCTCATATACCAGTAAATTCCTTTATGTCCTGTCCAACTACTACACACAATGGAGTTTTGAAACACACTTCTTACATGAAGAAGACAGATGTTTAAAATTTACTATATTTAGATCACCATTGTTTAAGAGAGAGAGATGGACAGTTTTGACCCTACCATGTGAACTTATAGTGCCTATACTGAATTAAACACATTTGTTGGAAGTCTTCAGCCAAAAGCAACCCATGACTTAAACCAGCTCAACCATTTAAAGTACAAAATTTTACCACCTGCAGGGTAATCTCTATTAGCAGGACAAAATACTACAGATGTTGTGCAAATGTTTCACTGGAAGGACTTGCAACTAGTTTAATAACTTGTAAAGGAGACCTCACGCAAGGCTATCAAGAACATCAAACCTCTCCCAACAACATTAAGAGACATAGTGGAACTCAAGAACTCCTCTGGGTCAGGCTGACTGAAAGGTTTCAGATTCTGGAGTGATTCATTGATTCAATACTGTGATCCCATTTTTGCTCTTCAAATCCCTGTGCAGCTGTGATCAGTTCTTGATAGCAGTCCCAAGCATGAATACTTCACCAGCATCCTTGTCACTCCTAGTCCCAAGGCACCTGCTAGCCAGCCTCTTTCCACAGTCCTGACACTCACTTGCTCAGAAAGAAAGGCCAACAGTGCTTGCTATACTTCATTAACTCAAAAATCATCTACAAAGTTGTTGACTAGACTAGGCCTTCATCTGAAATGGAAAAATTAATCTCTTCAGCCACTTGAGGTGAACAGATATAGTAGTGGAGAACAGCAGACAAGCATCTAGAAAATATTGCAGTTAAATACCAAAACAGTGGTAAGTGGAATAAATACACTGTTTTGGGATTTGGGTTAGGGTCTTCATGGCAACAATATATTTGTGCTCTAGATATTTGCAGCTTATATCCAGTCCCTAGACAAATGTGCTTTTACAGACCTGCAGGCTCATTGGTGGATATGATTATAGCTTAAGCCATGTCACACAAGTCCCTATTGCCCTAAACTGAAAAATTAATCCTGTTACTGCAAACTGCAAGGGGTCAAGTTGCTAGCACTAAAACAGGAAAGCCATTATAAAACACTGAGAGCAGGAAGTGTTTATGAGGTGTCTTATTGCAGAGCTACATATATCAAAGTTGATTTAACACTGCTCAAAACTTAAAGGTTGGGAAGGAGAAAAAAAAAGAAAAGAAAAATAAAAAATCCCACCCTGGATTTTCTTGAAATAAACATTGTCAATTTGCTCAAGAGGCCAGAGGAGAAAGTGGGTCAGCCAAAATATTTTGGTTTATGTGATATTTTACAAAACCTTTCTAAAAATTTGTTTCTAAGGAAAATATTACAATCTCTCATTTGGCAAAATTAAGATGGTTTCTTTTGAGAAGACTGAAATAACACAGATTTTTGGAAGAGAAATTTTCCTTTTTGCTGTTGTTGTTTTGGTTATCTCTAAGGGCTTGTCAAATCTAACAGAATTCATAAATATTTTTGTTTTAAATAATTTTCTGGTTAATAATATTTTTTGATGGAAAAGGGATGCTTGGTTCAACTTTAGATCTTAGCACTTGCCAGACCCCCTGCTTTTGTATCCAAAATCAGGGCTTGCAGAGCCCTGAAAAAAAAAAATCTACTAGGAAGCCATGCCAGGATGCTTTTAGCAGCACTCTGAAAAGACATGGGGTTCATTACATATCAAAGTAGACCAGGAAATAAGAAAATGATGAACTATGAACTCAATTTTAGACACAACATAAACAAGATCTGATCTTTATTTCATCACCTTCTTCTTATACCCAACTTCTCATCTATCCTCTGCCTACATTTTGCTAGATTTTTAATTGTGAAGGCAGTTGAATAACCTTCCAAAAGTGCAAAGTTCAAAACAGCCATAACTCCATCATTGCTCAGCTGCCTTGCTAATGCCTTTTTGGCTAGCTTTTACTCTTGTTCCAACCTTCTCACCCACTACCAATGCAAATAAGTCTGTGTTCATTTAAAAAATAAAATAAAAAAGATCAAAGCCCCATATGGCTCATAAACTCTTTGTCACATCACAGAATTTCATCCCAACTCAATGTGGATAAGAATACTTTATAAAGTGCCCTAACTAGGCTGTTATTTGGCAGTCCAGAAACATGTTTGTTATTTGTATTTTCTGTAGTTTCAATAGAAATTGACTTCTCCTAGAGTGACAGCTACTACTGGGTCTCTGTGCACAGACTTTGTCAGAATGGCAGCTTTCATATGAGGCTTCCCAATAATAAATGCAACACAGTTGGTGGCCAGTAGCTTTGGATTCTGTGACCTATAATATTTTCTGTCAAGTCACATGCTATGAGATAGGTTAGCACTTACTTCCTTTGGTGACCCTGACATATGTATAAAATAAGTACAAATCAACTAAGTCTGACTGCATGCAAAAAAAAAAAAAAAAGAGAAAAATTAAAAAGCACTGAAGTTAGATTTCTACCACAATCTGTGAAATGTGCTGCTGTTTTGAATAACTTGAATAACTATTTCTTTGACTGGAATGGGAAAAAAAACAAAGACAGTCTGTCTTTTGTTATTTTTGACATTTAATATTACTTATAATATCACTAGCAACATGGGATTATCACACTGAAATTCTCAACCATATTCCAGCTATGTTTCTGAAGAATATCAAAAAGCAGCCCAGAACCTCTGAAGATTTACAGAGACAGAAGGGAACTAAAGGGGTCTATTCTTCCTTCAGTGTTCATGTTAGCTGTGTACAGAAATCCCTCACGTATCACCAAAGGCTTCTAAAAGCCCTGAACAAGTGCAAGAAATTTAGATGCCATACTTCAGAAAATACATAATGGAACTCAGGGAGCCCCAAAATGCTGCTGTGCTAAAAATATTTTTTCCAGTTCCTTGTGTTTTCCTGATATTTATCGTATTTAGGTTAATGTGAATATTTTTGATGTTATCAACTGAAGCAATATAAAATTTCATGACCAATCCAAATGGCTGGGGAAAACTCTGTAGTTAAAAATGTTCCTTCTTTTTTTGCAAGCCATACAAACCGCTTATTAGTGTCAAATCTAAGGTAGTCATTGGAGAAGAAGCAAGACTAGTGTAGCAGCCACACTGTATGGAAACCCTTGTAGCATATTGATGTACATGATGCAAAGTGCACACATCTTCACAAGTTATTTTAATAGCATTTATGTGTAATTAACAACTTTTCCAATGACAATTCAGGATGTGAACTTCATTAATGTTATGTTCTTAACTGCCCTTTGGAGGCAGTTTTTTCCTCCACCAGCTAGGTATAGAATACAGGGGTTCCAATATCTAACCATAGTGTCTAAATAAGATTGCTGAAGTTAGGTATTGTGGAGCTCTCATACAGAAGCTATAACCACCCTGTCCTTTATGGACATTTCCAAGATGGCTCATGCTTTCACTCCTGTCATCCTAGGGCTGCAGCATCCCTGACACTTTGTGCAACCCTGCATTGACCAGATTGACATTTCCATGCTTGTTTTACAGAGGTGGAACTGAGCTACTGAGAAGTAAATATTTGCCAAAATAACCCAGTGGTTCTAGGAAGAGCATTGTCAGCAGGTTGAGGGATGTGATCCTGCCACTCTACCCAGCCCTAGGGGAGCCATGCCTGGATTGCCCAGTTTTGGGCTCCTCAGAATGATACAAAGATGCTGGAGCAGGTCCAATGAAGGCTACAAAGATAATTAAGGGACTGGACTCTTATGGGGAAAGGCTGAGGGATCTGGGCCTGTTCAGCCTCAAAAAGAGGCAACTGAGAGGGAATAAGATCAGTGTCTGTCAGTATCTTAAGGGAGGTGTCAGACAAGGGAGCCAAGATCTGCTCCGCGGTGCCCAGCAACAGGACAAGAGGCAATGGGCAGCTCCAAGAGACTTTCTATCAGCCTTTCTCATAGTCATCGCCAGGCTGCTTCCTGCACATCTGTTTGTGCCTCTTCCTCTTACATGTAAATAAAAATAAATACATGAGGATATGTCTAGAAGCCAGCCTTGTCTTCAACCCACATATCAGTCCTGAGCTTGGTGAGGGTCTTAATTACTAGCTGCCTGTGGAGTTTCATAAAGCCAAAGTAATGAATGTTGTACTTTCAGAAGAAGTTAGCAAATTTCTGATCATTACATATAATAAATTCTGATCTATTCTGCTCAAGGTCTAAGACACTGCCAGTTAATCCAAGACACTTCCATCATCAAAACCAGAACCTGTATCTTCAAAATGAATGGAGGCAATTCCAGAGAGCAATTAAGCACATAAATCTGATGCTGTAGACAAAATCCATCTTCTTGAGGTAGAACTTGAGAGCACTTGACTATGCATGGCACAATGTGGAACTGGCCATATTCAAACAACCAGAAACAGCATAAATACAGTCAAGGACAGGGCTGAATAAGTTTGACTCAGCATCATCCGATCTGCACTTATGTGACTTTCAACCATCTTCTAGGTCTGGCAGGAAAAGTCAATATTTACCTGAGGTTTTTTGTGTACGTATATCACATACATTTCCCATTTAGGTAGCAGTACTGTTAAGCTGACATGTCTGTTTACAAAATTCTGTTTTCACTCTCCAAATGACTGTTTTTCTTCTAATTCTTATCTTCCTTAAGCAGGAATGAAAACCAGAAGGATCTTTTTTCATTCACTGAAAGGTCTTGTTTTTCCAGAAATTATCATATAGAGGGTAAGGCTATATTACATGAGGGACTATTCTACTGAATAGGGCTTTTTGACAGTAATTTTTCTTTAGCTAAATTTAGAATACATGAAATTTTGAATATGTCTGAATTATTAGGGAATTCTGACACCTACACAGAGGTAACTTTTCACACAAAACTGTGAAACAGACCATTATGAAACACCTGAAATATAATTCAGTTCTAATATGGGATGGTGTCTAAAACTAAAGCAGAAAGCCCAGACAGAGAATAATTATGGTAAAATAATGTTTACAGAAGCTGTACTGTCTTCATAGGGATATCCGTGATTGACTTTTTATTTGTCCTTCTATGAGTTAAAACAAAAGAATTCTGAGCTGCTTTTCTCTTGTTCTGTGCACACTTTGTGTAAAGAAGAGAGAGCTACCATGCAGAATGGTCAGCAAGGTCTTACTTCATTATAATCCAGAGCACTGATCCAGAGCACTGATTGCTACAGTCTATGGTTGTCTTATTGTACTTGTGCTCACTTGATGCTCAAAGAGGTTTTGCTTTGATGGAAGTTTTCATTTGATCAGGTTTTCACTGTCTGCATGAATAGATACAAACATAGCTAAAATATATGTCCAATATAGTTTAGTGTTTAATTCACATGACCCTCCTGTTTTAAATTACTCACATATCTGCTTATTCAGCATGGCTCTAACCATGATTCCATGTTAAATGCAATCATACAAAAAGCAATGGAAAAAATAAGAAAAAACAAATGGGCAGAGAGTTGGGAAAAGAAGACTTATGGCCAGATAAAGTGAATCAATAATTAGAAGCAAAGCTCCGCAAATAATTTAACCAACTCAAATATATGTTGGTAAATTATTAGCTATCCTGTATTTCTCATGTTACAAGCAAAAAACTTCTACTGTAGCATAGCATTCTCCTTATCACTCAGCTACAGTGTTTGCCCACCCCAAAAAAACCAGTTTGGTGGGTTTGTATTGGCAATCGTTCCTTGTTGGTACCTTGATTTATCTCAGGAAGACATTATGAAGTCTCTTCTCCTCCTTTATAGGTCAGGCAAATTCTGAAAAATACAGTATGAATCCATGACATCAGCAAGACTTTTAGTATCTCTCAGTAAGCAATTAGACTCTGTCAGCTGTTGATTGTGTAAACAGGAATGACACAGGCATATGGGAAAAGGTGTGTATCTTCAAGGGAAATACCCAGGACTTGTAATCATTCAACACAGATCCTGTGTTCTCACTCATCACACCTGCCAATTAACAAACTTAAAAGTTACCGGCACAGTTGAAGGAGGGAGGAGGGAGAGTACCACAGAAAAGATAATTAATGCAAAGGAGGAGAATTTTTAGTGAGATTTCATCAAACAATATCATGTCACATTTAAATTATTTTCTTATGCAAATCTATTCTAAATGATATGGCTAAATGAGAATGTAATTGCTTCCCAAAGAAAATGGCATGTCATATAGCGTATTTTATATATAAAAATATATACATACAAACATAATACATTTACATCTGAAGTTAAATACAGGACACTGAAACATTTTGGGAATCTGAACAACAGACTTCCCTAAGCTCATGTGTAAATCTAAAAACTCTTACAAATTCCTTTAATGCATAATTCAGACACCCTAAACTTTTTGATAGACAATACTATAGTAATACCCATGGAAAGAAGACAGCTAAAATGCTCTAAATCCTCTTCATTTAAACCTAGTTATGTTTAACAGAAAATACATAATCATATGTCTAGAAAAGCTGTGGATGCCACAAGTCTGAAATTACTTAAAGTCAGGTTGGACAGCGGTCTGATCAACCTGTTTAATGAAAGCTGTCCCTGTCCATAGCAGAAGGATTGGAAGTAGATTACAACCTTTAAGGTTTCCTCTGACTCAAATAATTCTATGATTTTATGATCCTCTTTACGCACTATCATCACTTATGCATTGCTAAATAATACAGAGAAAGAACCAAAATAATACATGTTCTAAATTATATCCAAATTTATATCACAGCTCAAGTGCAGGCTTGATGTCTGATGTCTTCTGGTAATGGGAACATAATCTTTCATCCATATGTTTGGTGTTGAATTTGGAACTGCCTCTCACCCCTCTTCACCTGCTTGATGATACCCCAATGAAGATGTGAATTTTCTGTTATGTGATTTCACCTCTTGATAATATACAACATACTATAACAGTATGCCCTACATTTAAGACACTTCTGCTTTCCTATTTGAGACAGTAAAGCCTGGACAAAGACCATACATTTTCTTTGATTTAGTTCTTTCAGGTTTTTTGCTCCATACAAATTGTGTTTGGGGATTGTCTTTCTCTTAATCTCAAGACTAAATTGAACACCCATACTGCCTCATCTACAATGAAAATATTTTTGTCTGTTTTCTCTTTGCTGACTCTGTTCATGGCCCAGTTCCAAAATATGTTTTCTTTGTTCTCCTCCTGGAAAAATACTTTTTGAAAGTATCAATTATTACCATTTATTATCAACAATAAAATTGACAGATTTTTTATTTTCCTCTAAGCTAAAAATTAGGCAGGTAAAAAATGAAGGGATCTAAAACAGAGTAATTCAACAGCAAAACTGAAACTTCATTCAGAATATGTACCTAGAATGTAAAATCCTCAAACCACCAGCATCTGACTAAATATAAAAGCATAAGAGCTTTGATAAAGAAGAAACAAAAGGGATGATTTTAAGAGAAAGTATAGTTTTATTGACTAGGAGAGATGGATAGGATAGGATAGGATAGGATAGGATAGGATAGGATAGGATAGGATAGGATAGGATAGGATAGGATAGCTCCAGTTGGAGGGGATCCATAGCAATAATTTAGTCCAACTGTGATGCCACTTCAGGGCAGATCAGGGCTAAGAGTAAAAGCATATTATTAAGGGCATAGTCCAAATTCCTTTTTAACACTGACAAGCTCCTCTCTAGGAAGTTGGTTCCAATGTTTTCCCACACTTGCGGTAAAGAAATACCTCCTAATGTTAAATCTCAACCTCCCCTCATGCAGCTTTGAACCAATTCCACATATCCTGTCATTGGATACCAGGAGAAGAGCTCAACAATCCCCCCACTAGTCTCTTTCCCCAGGAAGCTGTAAAGGCATTGAGATCTCTCCGCTGCCTTCTGTCCAAAGGAGACAAAAAAGGGTTCTCAGCCACTCCCTACAGGACACTCCTTCCAGCCCTTTCACCAGCTTTGTTATCCTCTGGAGATGCATCCAAGGACCTTCCCATCCTGAAGTTGGTGGGGCCCAGAACTCCACCCATGCTGAAGGTGAGGCTGCACCAGCTCTGAACACAGCAGGACAATCACCTCTTTTGACCAGCTGGCGATGCTGGGTTTGGTGATCCCAGGATGGGCTTTGCCCTCCTGGCTGCTGGCCACTGCTGGCTCACACGGAGCCTCCTGTCACCAGCACCCCAGATGCCTTCCTGCAGGGCTGCTCTCCAGCCTCTCCTCCCTCAGATTATACTTGTGTCTGGTGTTATTCCATACCAGGTGCAGAATCTGGCATTTTTTTCTTGTTAAGTGGCATTAATGTTTCTACAGTGCTTCAGTCTCTTTAGATCTCTCCACAAGGCTCCTCATTCCTTGAGAGAGTCAACAGTATCTCACAGTTTGGTATCATCAGCAAATTTTCTAATTGTGCATTCAACTGGATCATAATAAAAGTATGGAACAGAACGGGTTCTGGAATTGAACCCTGAGGAGCACTGCTGGTCACCAGTCACCATCTGAGTGCAACACTGCACCATTTAAGCCCTGCTCTACAGCCAGTTCCCTACCCATAGCACCATGTACGTGCCTGTTTTACAGATAGAAAACTTGTGCAGAAGGGTTCTGTGAGGGACAGTATCCAAAGCTTTAACAAAATCCAGAAAAACTACATCCAACATCTTCCTTCATTCACTTAAAAGGTGATCTTATCATAGAAGGATATCAAATGAGTCAGACATTTTGTTCTGAGCTGTATAGCCAAGAGCTGATTTTGAAATTTGAATTAATTTAATTTAAGGTGTACAGAAAGTATACAACCAGAGTTGTACTTGAGTGTCTCTGGAGTAGCACTAAAACCCAAGCTCAACAGAGAGCAGAAGGCAGGGGTAAATATATGTAGTTCACTACACTAGCAGTGTAGATTTCTTTTTGTGGTTCCCATGGCAATAATACTACATTACTGTCACAATGCAAACAGTGTTATTGGACATAGTCCAGTGGCACATCTGATTAATGTGTGTCTTCTGAACATGTATCTGAACTTGATGTGATAGAAATGGCAATTCCTCCATTTTTCCTACTGGTTTGATCCACTGGCTAATCAACTACTGTAATAATACTGTGTCTCATTTCCCATGATAACCTGTCTGGTTTAAATTCCCAGTCAGTTAAACGAAAGGGTTTTTAATATCTAATATTTCTTCCCTATGATGGCACTTATCCCCAAGGATCATGCCAATTCTCATTCATTGCTGCACTAATGGAACCTGTATGGTGACAAAAGGCACTTTAGACTGAAGCCAGGTAATTCTCTGTGGAATTCAAATGACTTCTGCTCTTCAAACAAAACCAAAAATATCCTTAGGTGAGGGCAGGTGATCTGCAAAAAATATAGAACCCATTTGCGTGACCTATTGATCAGCATCAAGTCTAACAAGAGAATGATAATGTAAACTTCCAGAGAGGTTTTGACTCTCTATCACTCTGCCAGAATATACCCACTCTTATCTAAATTCAGGAAGATTAGTGTGTTTCAGTCAGGACTGGGCCCATCCTCCACGAGTGCAAGGACAGATAAGAATCTCTTGGCTCATGCTAGCTGGTAGCACCACTCGTCTCCCAGGAGCAGATAATGGGCATCCTTCTGCCCCTTGTAAATAACCACTTCTGAGAGCACAAAGGAGTCATTCTCCATAATTAAAAACTAATTCAATACCCATCAAAATCAATGGAAGTTTTTCCACTGAATTCAGTATGCTTCCACTTCTGCCTTGAAACCAACAATCGTCTGGTGATATTTGTGTTATATTAACCCAGCCTTCAGGAAGTGTATCGAGGTCTTCAACTTATTTCACATAAGCCACCAAACAGTAATAATTTTCAGACAGTGTCAACCTGACCCAGATTTGAACTGGCAATCTGGAGCTAGAAAGCACTATAATCCATTACCAGCCCTGTGAACCATCTGGTCACAAAATCTTGAGCAACTTATATGGCACTTAGTCACTGAGTAGCTTACTGAGACTTGGATGGTAAAAAACAGAATTTGTCTATGGATGTACATGAATGTATTTAAACATAACTAAGAATTTTCTTTCATGAACATAAATACTAATAAAAGACACTGATTATTCGTTCACTAGTGTGCAATAAAAGAATTTTACAAGTTTTGTATTGGAGTGGCAATTAGTATGAAAAGCACAAGGACCTAGGGGCAAAATCCTAACAAAGTCGCTGTGATCCCCTAGTCTGGCACATGGATATTTTTGCAACAATCTCCAGCACTTCCTGTGGGTGTTTCTTTTGAGTACATAAATGCTTAGTCAGAGACATTATTTTTTGCAGTTTTACAAGGAATTTATTTCATTTTTGCACTTTCCCACCAAGAATTGAGCTTGCTAGTTACACACAGAATATATTAATTTCTACCACCATCTCATGCTTATATTTCAGAGAAAAGACAAAAGATGCAGCTCTCCTGTGTTTTGTACTTTAACCACTCGTCTTTATTTAAGTAAAATGAGTGTCAAAGGCTACTAGGTTAAATGATGCCATTTCAAATCCATTTTTTCAGATGTATAAGTGACTAAAGAATGCAAGCCAGTGAAAAAGCAGATCCAGAGGGAGCTTTGTACATTTTGGATCACAAGTTTGTTCATTAAAGGTTGTCTTTCAGACAAAAAGTGTTTACTCTTGAAATTTTAACAAGAAATATATTCATATGATTCAATGTATATACTTTAATATTTTAATAATCTTCCTGGTCTCAAAGCCACACTTCATTTAAGCTATATTTTATAGTAGCAGTCAGGGTCAATTTATAGACAAAAACTTGTTAATGAAGTGATAGATGTATGAATATAAGTGTACCACAAGAAACTCAGACTAGAAAATCACAGAAAAGTCAGAATATTTACTGAAGCCTTGTATTTAAATTGGCTTTTACAAAGTTATTTTACTGGTGTTATAACGCCAGTTTAAAATTAAAGACCTATGCTGCTTGGCACTCAGAGGGTTTTGCCTAGTTTGTAAGCAAGTACCTGCATATTTTATGACAATTGTTTTTAAGCATGTGAATTTCCATCTTATATAAAAGAAGAACCTAACATTTGTCCAAGATCCTATGTTCTTCTTCTTGAGTTTTCCACACTAATGTCACAGTCCACTACATGTAGGTTATCTACAAGTACATAAGAATAAGCTTTTTGCTGTGTCTGACCTACAAAATAGCTTAGGGGCTAATACACTAATCTTTCTATTCATTGTTCTAGGAAAAAGAAAGGAGAGCTAGGAAATAAATCTCTTGATTTACCCCTTTACCTCTTATCCTTGTGGCTTATCAAAGGTATTTGATATTCATACACTTAATTCTGCAAGTACTACTCACAGCACCTTTCTCCATTCATTATCCATCTGCTGATGACAAAAAGATCCACTACACATCAAGCAATGCAAAATTGTAGAGAGAAAAGAAATACCACTGTAACTAGAATAAGTGATGGCAGAAGACAACATTTTTGCTGACAGGTCATTCTTTAGGACTTAGTGAAAGAAAGAAGAGGCCCCAAAGTCAGATGGATTCAGCCTCTGACTTAGGTGGCAGAAGGGTTACAGCTTTGTGTTACACCACAAATACCTGCCCATAAAAAGCAAAAAAGTATTTCTGTGTGAGAAAATATTTAAAAACACCTTGGCGTCAAAAATAGGCTGTCACCAGAATGTTTATCTGCTTCCTGGTCAGACCTTGTTTTTAATATTGTTTTTAATAATATTTGAAGTTATACATAGTTATGGTGAAATTATCAAGTTACCAAATAAAATATTAATACATTGGGATACAGTGCCAAAGAAAAAAACATATACTACTAGATGATTGCTAAACTAAAAATTATGCTTCAATGTTCCAAGAGAGCCTCATATTTGAAGCATTATAGATTGCTAATATGCTTCAATTAGCATTTTTGTGTTTAATTCTGTGATAAGATTTGGTAAGATATTACATAGCATCCCTTTATATTACAGCTTTAAAAATCTTTTGAAAGGCAAGAGAGGGAGAAAAGTAGTATCCTCCTCTTCTTAAGGATTTGCTTTGTTCTAGTAGATGCATAGAAATTGCAATGCAACATTGGGTGAGTATGAAGTAAGTTTTTCACTATCACTTGCTGTAGTATTTGTTTTATCTCCATTTTTATTATAAAGGCAAGAATAACACACTTTTAATGTAAGGCAAGGAAAAGAATTATTCAAAAGTAGAACACTTGTATTCTACAGATCAGTAAATGCTTTACAAATAATCATGAATTATGTTTTACATCCCTACTGACATTTTTTTCTATTTTACAGCAAAGAGACAGAACAACCTGAGATGTCTCACTAAAGGTCACCTCACCCACCCATTGGCATTTCAGGTCTATGCCCTAGCTAGAAATAAAGGCCCTAGGTAACCTGATTCCCAGTTATATATGCTAATCACTAGTCAAAATTCTGCCAAGAGATTCAGAAATCCAGGGAGAGCCATGAGTTTGGCAGAAATGTCACCTGCTAAGGCCTGAATTCTGTGGCTGTGTCAGTCAGTCACACCCCTGAAGCTGCACCACCTGGACCTGCAGCCTGGAATAGAGCAGCACAGCTACTTATTTGGTGTGCTTTGGTAAATGAAGACAGCTTTGCCATTTTGGTACCAAGCCTGACTTTGCCCTTGCAGCTCTTGTAGCTCTCTTTACATTCAAAACACCTTTTTCATTGTGGTGGGTTGACCTTTGCTAGCCTCCTGGTACCCATCAAGCCACTCTATCCCTCCCCTCAACAGGCTCAGTTTCATTCAGAACTCTCCTAATCCTCCACCAAGGAAGGATAGGGAATGAGAGCGGTGGTCAGATCATAACATTCGCCTCTGAGGTCCTTCCTCCTTGCACTCTTCCTCTGCTCCAGTGTGGGGTCCTTCCCATAGGAAACAGTTCTTCATGAACATCTCTAACATGGGTCCTTCCCATGGGCTACAGTTCTTCAAGAACTGTTCCAGTGTGGGTGGTTTCCATTGAGTGCAATGCTTCAGGAATGGATTTTTCCAGAGTAGGCTCCCCATGGGCCACAGATTCTGACAGGAAACCTGCTGCTGGGAGAGCTCCTCTTCACAGGCTGCAGTTCCTGCCAAGAGCCTACCCCAGTGCAGGCGCTCCATGGGCTGTGGTTTCTCTCAGGGGACATCCATCTGCTCTGGCTTGGGGTCTTCCAAAAGCCACAGGTTCCACCTGTTCCATCTGTTCCACCAGTGCCTTCCCATGGGCTGTCTGTAAAGGCCCCTTTCCATGAATGACTCCTGAACTCCTTTGATTGCTATCAGCTGTTAAGACTTTTCTATCCTTCAGATACCTCAACCAACAAAGAAAAGGTATGAAGAACATTCTGTATCTTTTTTTTTTTAAATTTCATACTCATATCAGTAAATCCTCTCTATCTAAGCAGATATATGGAATCATGCAGGGCAGGCTTTAACCTGCCAGAATTAAGCATACAATATAGCACTTCAACATACGTCTATACAAGAGACTGCCAACAGTCCCATTTCAGAATCATCCAGATACAAATGAATTCAAATAGAAGTGCCAGATGTGTAAAAGCCCATTGTTCCAGTAGCAATTAGCCACATTAAAAACTTTTTTGCCATCCTGAGGTCTGCAGAGTGCGCTCATTTTAAACCCATTTAATTATTTTTCACAGGTTTCCTCCTCCAGCTTTGTCTCTTGAGCTAGTGTGGATACTTATCACTATGAAAACCTAGACTGAGCTAAACTACATTTCACTTTTGATACTGACAGTGACATTGTTCTAAAAAAAACCAAATCCCAAACCCAAATAGAAATTAGAAAAAACCAAAAACACAGCCAAGAAAATGAGGATAGAGAGAACAAAGGCTAACTGAAAAACTCATTATGCCAATCTTTGTGAGTTTTCATATATAAGTCTGAACAATTTACACAAATTTCAATGTTGTTCATTGATTCTGAGTTCTGGTACAAGGATCTATATGTCTCTTAAACAACTGAGTTTCCCTCTGAGATAAAGCTGAGGTAGTGTGTTGGGACAGGGCTCAAAACTGGACTGGAGAGCAGACACTAGTCCTGCAAAACTCACAGCAGATACTACTGAACAAGAAACCAGGATACCTGAGCAAGTCCAGAAGGACTGGGCTGTGGTGGAATTCTAAATGGGTCACTGTAAACTGCATTCTGCATCCACATCTAATGTTGGCAAGTGAGGGAAAAGGTTGAAAAAATTGAAAAGTTTCTGATTAGAGGTTAGATGATCACAGTGGCCTCTCTGGCTTTAATCTTTGACTCTATGAATAAACAATGAGAGTATTTAGAGTGCAGAGGGAAACAGGGAAACCTTACCAGCAGGTGCTCAGTTGGGTTCCCAATAATATTCACTGCTGGATACCCTTGCTGGTCGGGGTCCACTGTTAATTGGATGGTGCTGAGAACACAAGGCTGGGCAAGAAATGATCACATTTCCCTGGGAAGCCTGTGGAGATCTATCACCCATTGCAACTGGGGCACCAGGAAACTCAGCAAAGTTGGCAGCCAGAGTTCTCTGTTGGCAGCTTCTGTGTTTGGAAAGATTGGATGAGATGGGAAAGTGCTTTTTTTGGGTCTGAAGGAAAAAGGTGAATGGTACTTCAGGGAAAGCTGTGAGAAATTTATTTTGCTTATGACGTTTATTATGATTGTGGCTGCAGTATATGCTCCAATTTATTATAATGCACATAAGGTTAAGCAAACTGCAAAGCTATGCAATTATTAGGCAAAGGTCATTGCACTGGGGAGGACTTTTAGGATCTATGAACACTGAAATGTAAACCCACTTAAGTGTTCACTTATTTTCACAGGAATTCTGTTCTTGATGAACTGAAAAAAATCATTTATATAAAGGAGACCTGTGGCTCTCTTGAAAATCCAGTCTTTACACTGGAAACACAGCAGTGGTGAATAAAATGTGCAGTAAGAGAGAAAGCTCTTTCTTTCAAAATGTTGCCTCCAAGTGCATGTATTTTTAAAAGTAGTGTACAGTATATGTTTAAACAGATGGTATTGGTATGGGATTTCCCTATGGCATTTACTTGTTAAAGACTGATATTTTATAGGGAAAATAAAAGACAAAGGGGAGGATTAAAACAAAAATGGAGTGTATTAAATATCTTTTTGGTGTAAGACTGCAGCTAGATTGACTCTCTGAGCAAGTAATTTTCAAAAAAGCCTCCTACAGTATTGGCCTAAGCATCCTCTGAACTAGGTTATGTACAACATGTAGAGAAAGAGCAGCATCTGCTTAGTTTTCATAACATCCTTCATCAAAATAATTTAAAATGCTATTCCCCAGGATTAAAGGGTTTATTACAAATAACAGTATTAACGAAAAGATACAATTTGATTCTGTCATCATAATTTCAACAAAATTATGTACCCAAATGAGGTGAAACACTTCCCTTTGATTCTATCAAAGACTTTTCTTAATGTCACCTTAACCATTTTATCTTGGATTTTACATATCACACTAGCTGAGGTGTAGCTTTCACAGCTAAGCATTGTAATACCTTTTTGAGCTTGTCTGTAAACAAATGACTGGGCACTTCAGTTGCTAAGGTCAACTTTATGATTGATGAGCATGAAAACCCTCCCAGAAAATGTGCTATCCAATTTTGGAACTGAACATTAAAGGATGATTTTGTACAAAGTGCTAACAGAAAAGGAACAGAAGTTACATTGCCATCACAGTATTGCCATCACATCACACTGCCTTTGTCACAGAATCCTTTTCTTCTTTAACTCACCAACTCAGTAGCTTTAGCTTGGAGATTACCCATAGCCTCGTTTCCCACAGATGTGTTGAATTCCAGGTTTGAGTTTTATTAAGCAATACATCACTTAAAGTTCCAATTTATTAGGAAGTAATACATCAAAATATAATAAAATAAAGTCGTAGCTAACAACTATGTGATTACTCAGCTCCTTACTGCAGGGGATACTTGATTTTATATATGTAATCATAGGTAGAGCTAGTCAACTCTGCCAAAAATGCCAGCGTATTGAAATTGCAACTTTTCACTGAAGTTCAGATGAAACTTTCATTGATAAAGGTTTCTTTGCTCCAGGACAGAATTTCTGATTAAAATTAGAGAGTGAGAGAGGCAGACAGACAGAGACAGAAGACAGGAAAGAGACTAGCCTTGTGCTTGTAACAGCCACAGAAATTTCAGTCCACTTAAGAAGACCCATGTCAAGAGTCTGGTTCCCTTGCAGTCCATGTTCCTCACTGGAGCACTCCAATCTCATACCCTCTCTCATCTTCAAAAAGTTGTAGCTTTATCTTGCCACAACTTGCAAAATCTTTCAAAATAAGAAAAGTTTTGAAGTTTCACTAAACTGCAAAGCTGTTTCCAACCCTCTGAATAGGAATTGAATCCTATAATTTCCATAGCATTTTGTAAAGAAAGCATTGTAAAATGAAGAGATATGATACCAGCAAGGAGTTCAACTAAAAATACTTTCATGTGCAATTAGGTAACGAGTCATTAAAATAGTCATTAAAATAGTTGTCAGATAATGATCTATCACAGCTATGCTTTCTTCAATACGTGCCTCACTCTTGTGCTCAGTTTTCTATGAAGAGAGGTGTTATAATTCTTATGTTTGTTATTTGGCCAACATTAATTTATACACAAAACATTAGCTAATTAAAAAGAAACTCATATTATTAAGATGTGTTATTCCTATGACAGATAACAAAATTTAAGCAAAATTATTATTTTTATTCATTAGGCTACATCTAGAAAATGTATGGCAACTTTCTGAATTCATGTCTTCATAAAAATTGCATTCTTCATTACATATTTTAATAATTTTAATATAAAGCTTAATTTTATACTTCAGTACAAGGCAATTAAAAAAGATCATTTTTCTTTTTCAAACTTATTGGGAGTTTGCTGCTAGAACAATAGATGAGAAAAGGCAAACAGAAACCTGCCATTTCCTGTCTGAAGCTTACAATGGAATTTGACCCTCTGTCCTGGATAACTGCTGATGAAATGTATTACTCAGCAGGTACAGGTTCTTAAAATGAAAAAATACAAAAAATATCAAAAAAAAAAAAGAAAACTAATACCAAATTGACACAAAAAACCCCTCTCTCTGATTTACATAATCTGCTGGTACGACACTATCATTGCCCTTCATACAATTAGTAATTTTTAGTGGTTGCATAAGTCATAATTTACTGAGTTGGAAGGGACCCATCAGGATGATTGAGTCCAGCTTCTTACAGAAAAGGACAAGGCATATCAAAGGAATGCAGAAATATGGTTTGACCAGAAAACTAGGAGAGCTGGGGGGTAGGACTAAGAGTATGGGTGGCAGCAAAATTTTTTTTGCTCTTATTCCTACTTCAAATTAAACCAGTTAATAAAATAGCTCTAACTGCAGAATCTCATCTCTGCATTGAAGACCAGATGTTCATAATGTGTCTCAGGCATGCCTCTAACTCTTCCCTCCTTGCTCTACCAAATTTACGACTGGGCTTAATATACCCATCTAGATACAAACAATGTTTCTCTTTTATCCTGTTGACATGGCGAAGACAGACAGTCTTAACTTGTTTGCCTTGAATAATTAACAATACTGATACAACTTCCAAAAGCATCTTTCAAAACAAAACTATATTTTCTGTGTTGGTGCAATTACTAGCCATCAGTGAAGAATCTATAGGAAAACTATATAAAATATTTAAATTGGAATTAAAATTGAAAGAGTAGGCTAGGTACATATTTAGGCTTCTGCTTCAATAATTTATTATAATTGCAGTAATGTAGCAGGGGAGCTGCTATGGCAAACATAGCTGTAGAATTACTGCAAGAAAGTAAGAAGAGTTTATGTAATAAATATATTTCTTAAATACAAATGAAGCAAAAGAAATTGTAAATGTTATTTATAGTTTCATTGCAAGCCATGAGACTGAAATCAGATGATGTAACTGAAAGATGGTGACTGTGCTTCCTTTCAGAGAAATGTCATTTATCTCATGATTTTAGGCAAGGCCTCTGCTTGCAGAGGAAACCCACCTGCACCCTGTGACACCATCCAAAATGTTCCCACTGTTCCTGCATGGCAGCACAGGCACCCACACAGCCCAGAGCTGCAGACCCGTGGGTGAGAGCTGTGGCTGCTCCCTCCTCCTGCCACGGCAGGGACAGAGATCATCCAGAGAGAGGGAAGCAAGAAGAAAGGAAAGATGGGATGACAGAGCAGCTGTGAAAAGACAGTCAGTAAAACAAAAGCAAAGGCCAGAAAACAGAACTTAGCTTTTTTATTTAGCCAAAAAAAAAAAAAAAAAAAAAAAAGAACAAAACCAAAAAAACAAGAGCAAAGTTGAATTACCTTTCTCTTTTCTCCAGCACAGACAGAACACCAGGTGGAAAACACAACTGTTCTGGGATGATACAAACTTTCTGTGCAAACAAAACAGGAAAGGTCACTCAACTCTGAATGTGTCTTCACTGCAAAAGCTCTGTCTTTTACCTCATGTAATGAATCTACGCTAGTTGTCTTGAGGTAAAAACATAAAAATGGTACAGTACTGTAGTTGTACATTCAAATGGTATTCAAATCACATACACACAGAGCCATGGTAGAACTAAATTCTCTCCGAGATCGTCCTCAGGTGGCGTCACATTGAAGCAGCACACCTTTCACAGGGATAAAATGCCTTACACAGGGATGTGGGGAAAGGCTGTACTTCGGCTGTATTTTACATCAAATTCATCAAAATCCCCTTGCACACCCTGGAGGAGGGGGTGAGGACTTGGGGAGTGGCACCATCAGTTGTCAGCAGCCAGTGAATTCAGGGTTCAGTGAGACACACAGCACTGAAACTGGTACATCTTTATCCAGACTCTCACTTCCATCACCAGAGTAACTATAGAAATGAAAGGAGACATTTTTAAACCAAAGTAAAATAGCTTGTAGAGCAAAAAACCATCATCAGCTCATTCTTAGTCTGCAGTGTGGTGTTTTTTCTGAGAAAAACCCCAAAAGAAAACTCTGTAGACCCAAGGCAAGGAAAGCAGCAGGGGCAAGAGAAAGGTCGCTCTTAATTTCCACCTGGCTTGAAGTGGCTGTGAGATAGCATCAGGACAGAGATTAAGCTGGGCAGAAGGAATGTTAGATTTCCTTTTAGTGCTCATACTCAGAATTTCTGTTTGGAAATGAAAAAGTACTTGATTCAACTGGCTTTAAAATCACAGAATCATTTAGGTTGCAAAAGTCCTCTAAGATCATCAAGGCCAGCCATTAACCCAGCACTGCCAAATCCACCACTAAACTATGTCCCTACATGTCACACCTACACATTTTTTAAATGTCTCTGGGCACCGTCTCCCTTCCACTTCCCTGGGCAGACTTACCAACACTTTCAGTGAAAAAAAAAATTCCAATATCCAACTTATATCTCCCCTGGTACAAGTTGAAGCCCTTTCCCCTTGTAATGTTACCTTGGAAAGGAGACCAACCCTTTTTACAGTCACCC
The DNA here is from genome assembly GCF_036417665.1 of Passer domesticus. NCBI lineage: Eukaryota > Metazoa > Chordata > Aves > Passeriformes > Passeridae > Passer > Passer domesticus. The sequence goes on along the minus strand of NC_087476.1, from coordinate 18,699,494 downwards.
TTGTTACAGGGTCCCTGCTGAGCCTCCTTTTCTCCAGGCTAAGGAATCCCAGCTGCCCCAGCTGCTCCTCGAGATTTGTGTTCGGCCCTTCCAAGGAAATAACATTTACCTGGTTTGTATGTCCTAGTTCCACCTCCCCTCAGTAACTTGTGAATTGTTTTGCCTGCTTAAGCCACTTCTACACACCTTAGAGGTATCGAGGATGTAAAGTCCTCCAGACATCACAGCCAGGTGGAGAAGAGAGACACAAGTCCCCACAACAGGGACTGGCAGGAGCTCAGGAGCCATTTGAACACTAAAGCAGTCTCTTTTTGACTCTCAGGAGCTCTCAAGAGGACTCCAGCCACAGCAAAGTTACCCAACAAGACAAAACTAAACAGTGCACCGTACTTTTTCCTATTCCTAAAGCAAAAAATAAGCCACAAATTTTTTGCTATTCTAAAGTGTAGCTGTTTTCCCCAGAAATTCCTTTGAAGCCTTAGAGCTTCAAAGCAGTGGCAGTCCTCCTGCCATGTAAACCTAATGAAACACCTTCCAAATTCTATAGGCCATAATAATTTATTTTCTCCAGTTGGTTGTTCCAGAGCTGGAATTGAAATTAAATGCAAACATTTCAAAATTTCACATTAGGCAAGCCTAATCTATACCTATTTGCACAAAACATGATGACTTTCACAGCCCCAAAGGTTGCATACTCTATAAACTTAGTTGCTGTAATTATTTATAGTAAGAAGATGTCTTCACAGCCAGAAAGACTAGAAATAACTTAGGTTCTGTTCAAAACTTTCTAGCTCCTAGAAAACAGAATCATGACCCTAAAGTTAAAAAAAATGTAGAAGCACAAATACATAAATAGAAAGATTAGTTTAAATGACATTACACTAAAATCTTGAATTCTCCCAGAACTTCAGCAGTGGTTCTCCCAGCACAAGCAGTAGTGATTGCATTTTAAAGTACTATACTTTTCCCAAAATAAAGAGGCTTAAGCAAGAAATTTGAAAATACAAGTTTATAGAATCTTACCTGGACCTATTAAGGGCAAGCAATAGAAAAGAACAGCTAGCTATTATTTCTCTTACTACTTTGTATGGAATTATGCAAGAACAATTTCCCTAGATTATCATAATTAAGCAATAGAGATTGTACTTTTGTTTCAGCAATAAATATTTTCACATTTCCATTTGCACCACTAAGTAGCTCAAGAAATATTGACATTCCTTGCACTATGCCATGTAAAAGCTGTAATGAGAGTAAAACAAATTGTTAGGATCACTTTCTAGAGCAATAAAACCTGAAAATGTTATTGGATAAAAAACACAGTTTTCTAGTAGCACCCACAAAAATCTGCACCAGTTTTGAAATGCCAGTCTGGGTTTTGGGTACCTAATTTGCACAATTTTAATGAGACTTGAACAGTCAGTTTTACATTTTACAAAGGCACACTTACTAAATAGGTATGTCAGCTCTACACATACAAAACTGATTATTATAAAACAATATATATATATATATATTGGAACTGTCAATAATCCTGAGCCTATGTTGTGCATTACCTGTACATAACTCTCTAATTTAGGAAAAATTAAATCTTTCTGATATATTTATTTATTTCACTGATTAAAAAAATTTTCACTGACAAAAATTGTCAACCTTGTTTTTAACTATTTTCAGCTTTTAATTTTCGATCAAGTAGATGATGGTTTCCTGTGCTCTTTTAATTGCCTATTCTAAGCTGTGATATTTTTTGTTGAAAATATTAGCATAATGTAAGGACTGGAGCATAGGTATTCCCCTTGCCAAATTAATCCTTTCCACCTGATTTGCTGAGACATATGTTCTAATAATTATGTTTTTCCTCCTGAAAATATATTTGCTCACTTAGGAACAGTATATTGTTGTTATTATTATTATTATTATTATTATTATTATTATTGTTGTTGTTGTTGTTGTTGTTGTTGTTGTTATAATATATCCTTTTAAAAGGCAGTTGAGTTATTGGTGGTCTCTTATATTTCCAATTTCGCTTTTTTTCTTCACTGTTCACCTTAGAAACTGGTAGAAAATGTTACTTCTTTTTACTCAAATGGTCAAGTAAAATATGCAGATGCCCGAGAGAAGTAGATGACAATAAAATTCGGCACTAGTCTTTATTTACAGAAATTCTATGCCTGCTCCACAACAAAATTAATGCCAAAATAGCAGAGGCTTTTTCTTGACTTAGAGATCCAGGTCTTTTGAGCCAACCCCTTGCCAAAATCTTCTCTGTCTCATTTCTTTTTCTCAAGACCATACTGCAAGAGCTTTGTCTCTGTGTCCCTGTTGTGCTTAGCTGTCTCCCTGTCTCACACACTGCTAGTTTCAAATAAATTCCCCATCTCTGCATTTTTTACAAAATCTTCAAATAAAATGCAACTGAATGGTCTGACTCATGGTCCAAATTTCTGTGTGGGTAACGGCTTCCTGTTGTTTACCAAAACAATGTTTAATTTTTCCTTGATTTACTTTAAATAAAAGCTGGCTTTCAAAAGATTGTTCAATACGTCTGCATCCTCTCTCTTTCTCCCCTAATATTAATTTTATCCTTTGCCTTCATAGAAAAGAAAATACCAGTTTCCCTTGTGGTGTGATAAGAAAGAAAGCAGATTTCCACATGATACAAATTAAATATGGATCTAATTACATGTTATACACATATTTTTTTATATCAGGGCAATTTTACCTCAACCTAAATTGGTTTTGTGGCTGTCCAAGCCTGCCTCACTGCTTCCCACCCAATTTGCTTTCAACCACCCAGGATGGGCATCTTTCACTGAGCCCCTGAGGAATGTCTGTTGTTGCCGAGAATTCTGCTGACTGAGACAGGTCTTACTCATTTTGTTCTAATGGAAAATTCATCTCTGTCACAGGAGGATCCTGCCATCAGTCTGTGCCAAGAATTCACATCAACATCAATGGGAGTTTTGTGTGCATTGTGCAGGTAGGGTATAATCATCATTATTTATTAAACACTAATGGAGTCCCAGGCCCGGATCATTAAAAGTTACAGTTGAGATGCAGTCTGTACAAGACTGGTGATTCTTTAGGAGTGGTGGTATTTTCTTTTATTCTCTGTTTCTTTGCTGTGTTTCCACAATATTTATCATGAGATGTGGGTAGTTGCTTTAACAATTAGTCTAAGTGTGAAATACTGTAACTATTTGGATAACCAGCTAGAAAAAGTGTATTATAATGATTCTTCTAGAAGATGACCTGCATTAAAGGCAGTGTCTAGTTAGTCCTGTATGGATATCTGTACAGGTTTGATAGTGATCAAAATGTATAATTTGTCCTGTAATTTGCAAATGTCTCATATTTACCTCTCCTAGGATTATGCTGTGTTCTGAGCAACCCACCAAAGTATTTAAAGATAACCAGGGTAAATGAGAGACCCAACATTTGTTTTATTACTTGCATAAAATTTACCTAACTTGCCATCTTGTACAAACCATTTTTTTATTTTTGCTGTTTCCTTTCATTGAAAAACCAAACAAGTCTATGAGGCTCCTGATTTATTCTTAGTTTCCTGTGTTTACTTTACCTGCCTTTGTGATCACAGAACTTGACTAAGGCGAAGACAGCAGCTTACGGAATTATTTCAGTGACTGTTTAGTCCAGAAATTAGTCTCCTGATGCACCAAGCTGTTGCACTCTTAGCACATTGCATTTGATCCAGCCAGATCTACTTTTTCTTTTTCTGTTAATAATGAGAAAAAACAGACCTAAAGCCTTATTTTGTGCTATTGATCACATTTTGCCCCACAAATCACTCCTTGTGCACAATCCTTCAGCTGCCTCCTGTGAGTAATTCAGCAAGTACAGAGTGAATTTCTAATCAGCTGCGACTGTTCAGCACTAGGGCTGGCAATTATGCTCCCAGTGCCTGTATCTGCAAGTGTTATACATTTGTATTTGCTTCTTGCTGAGATCACACAGTTGGGAAAGCAATCATGCTCCATTACTCCTGGGTTTGACTCTTGGCCCATATGGCTGCTTGCGGACAGTCTTTCACTGCTTTGCTTCATTTATAGCTAACATGGTTAATGACTCTTTGCTTTCTGCAAGGCCTGAGCTGCTGAAATTTGCAGCTGCTCTTTGTTAGTGGGGAAAGCTTCCCCTCTCTCGCACTGCAGATTTCTGTTCTACCTAATGGAAACTGGACAAGCACTCTTTTTTGGGATGTGAGGAAAGATGAAGGAAGTGGTTGCCCTTTTACTACCAGCAATTTTATCTGGGAATGGATTATATGAGAGTTTTCAGTCTGGCTCCAGGGAGTACCACTGTCCTAGGATTGCTTTACTTAAGGTCACAAATGATTTATCACCAGCTGCTGATTCAAGTTAAATTACAGTACTCCTGCTGATGGATCTTTCTGCTGCCTTCAGTACAGTAGATCTTGGAACTTTGTGGAACTGTTTGAAGCAATTGCTTAGATTATGAAGCACCATCCCCGATCGGTATCGTTCAGAATTGATGGTGTATTATCAGGTTGTAGCTTGGCAATTGTGGATCAAGTTCTGCCTCACTGGTCACATTGCTTCTCAGAATATAATATCCTATAATCCTTTCTCTTTTTATTTGCTACAAATGTGGATGGAATTCTCTAGCAGCACAATATTAATTTTTACTGTTACACAACATATAGATGTATTGTCTTTTACAGTTTAGATTCTTGCTGCAGTTTGGACCACATCTGTTTGTTTTACCAAAGCATGATCTTGGATAGTCGCAAATGGTGTGAAACCAAACTGAGATAAAATATAATTGCTTTTGGCAAACCCTCTCTGTCTACTAGGTGGTTCTTTCTAGGCAATTGAACCCATCTATGCATATCTAAAGTATGCATCTGGAGCTGGTCAGAACATTTTCATCAAATGAAGTCTCATCAAAATATGCTGCTTTGTCAGAGCCAAAAATTTTTCAGACAACGTGTCTGTTTACATGAAGCTTTAATCAGGGAGGTATTTAAGATTCAAGGCTACTGGTCATTTCTGAAGGCAAAAACAGAGAAAGCATGCAGTCTCTTTGAAAATCCAAGATTTTTCATCTCAAACCAATTATTTCTGAAAAACATTCAGGAGGTTCTGGTTGTGTTCCCATGCCAACTGAAGACAATGCTGACACCACAAAAGCTGCCATGAAGCAATTACCACCCTCTTAAAGGGATGCTTACAGCTGTACCTGCATCATCCCTTCAGCTGCACTGAGCACCACATGTAGATTATGGTGAGTTCAGAAGCTGAAGGACTGGGGTGGTGTGGGGCTCTGTCGTGGTGATTGGAGTACTTTCCAGCCTTGGAAACAAATCTCCTAGCCAGAAAGAAAGTAAAAATTCAAAATGTAATAATTTACAGAAATTAATACATGGAGAAAAATTAGGTGATCAATCAACATGCACCATTACTTAAATATTTTAAACATGTTTTTGATATTTCAGGAGGCTTGAACTCTTTCATTAAAGTTTTAAATGTTGAAAAAGTTTTTCAGTGTGAGAAATATGCATATACAATGATTAATCTCTCAAAATCTCAACAAACTACAATATGCCATCCTTTAGCATTTACTCTTACAGGTTTTTCTTTCCTAATCCTATGCATAAGCCCAGCTGAATTCTGTCAAAGAGAAGTACTAGACTCTTGTTTCCAGGAGAGAGGTGTAGCCATGGCTCACTTACCCAAGCTCTGGACAAATGTACTTCTCAGAGACATTTTTGGTTTTGCTGTCCTTCACAGAGCCCAGCTTGGTGATCCAAGGACACATTACCCTCCTCCGGGTTCTGCAGCCCTAAGCAGGAACCAGGTAAATCCAGCTGGGGCCAGGCCCTGCGGGGTGCTGGCGCTGCGCAGCTCCGCAGCGCTTTGGGAGCAGCAGCTCCACATCTACAAACACAGCACCATCTGCTTCAATAGACCTCCGAGATCTTCTTCAGGTCAAGGGCTCACCTCCAAGCAGAGGAGGATGTCTGCTCCTCATTCCTCTAGAAAGGGCAGGGAGTGCTTTTAGCAAGACTTCTTGCTAAAAGCAGAGACCCAGAGACCTGTGCAGCAGACGAAGGTGGACGCGCTTGCAGTTTGAATGGCAGAGCTGATTCCAGCCCTCCCCGGGCCAGTGCCCGCCCTTCACACAGGGATGTACAGGTGGCCCTTCCACCCTCACGCTGCCTCGGCTTCCTGTAGGCAGCTGAGGTGCTCTCTTGTGGGACAAAGTCCAATAAGCCCATCCTGCTTCTTCCCTAGGTTGGGTAGAAAGTGTGTAGGTGATTGCTTTATTGTAAATGGCTCAGTAACGAGAGTATCCACATATCATAGTAAATCATGAAAATAATTGGCATTTAGGGTGTGCCACATAAATCACAGTAACAAGCTGCTTGGACAAACATCTCAATTATTTGGTAAAGCAAAGTTTGCAGAGGCATGGAAAAATATTTTATCTTAACATGTATGCCACACCCACCCCCTGCTGATGGCCACCAAATGCATGGTGCTTTGCATTAGCCACAATCAGCTGGGTCAACTGGTTGTTACAAGCTGGAAAAACATGGTTAATATTATAACAAGGTGCATTAACACCAGCAGCATGCACTGATCTCCAGTTATTCTCATTGCTCAGCACCTAATCTTGAAAGGATAAGGAACATGAAAAACAAACTAAAACAAGTTGCAATAAATATTTAAATAAAACAATCATAAAATTCATAAGAACATTAAATTATTGCAGCTATCATTGCACATTAAAGTATCCTCTTATGTGCATTTAAAAATTCTTGCAGTGGCTTTAGTTTTTATTCATTACTTTGCTGTTGCAGAGCCTGAAAGAGCCTCATGTTTTCCTTCCTGATTGTGCACAAGGTGCTGCAGAGTCCACATTTGATTTTAAGTTGCTCATTGCCAGTCACTTCATGTAGATCCATAAAGCACTACCCACAGCTCCTATACCCACAAGCACCAATAGTAGTGCCCTACACTTAATTAACAAGCATTCAGATTCTACTTTACAATAATTTAAGTTTAAAAAACCACAAACCTTATAGCCACATTAGGTCTATTCTAAATACTGGATTATTATACTAGCCTTAGTAATAGTCCAGAATATTCTAGAAATTAAAAGTTCTCTTCCCCTACAACATTTATATACCATTTTATACCAGGTTAAGTGTGCACTTTCTTTTGTTAAAAAAAAAAAAGAGTTGAAATCTAAATTAATTGTACAGCAAGCATTTACTGGATTTTAATTTTTTTATACATATACTTAAAAATAAAAACAATTTTGATTCTATGAAATTAACAGCAGCCTGACATGAGATGAATCAACAGGCAGAATCTTTTTTATTGGAGATAATTTTTACCCAACAAGTGCAAATTTGCTATAGTAGATATATTTTCCCTATATACAACCCTTACAACATGATGGGAATAAATCCATTAGTATCAGGATACATGGGGTTAATCCTGCAACACAGCTGCAAATGTGGAATTATTCAAGTGGAAGCTTGCACACCTTTGTTGTTGCTAGCTCCTATATTGTGCTGCAGCAGTAAAGCACATGTCTGATACCTGACATTACACCATCTTCCAAAACAGTTTGATTTTTACTATTGGTGGATTTCAATGGCTATTTTGATTCCAAACCATTGGCATTACCCAGTTTGTGCACAGAACTGTAAGCATTTTCTAACATGTCAGAGGGGGCAATAAATTGGTCATGGGTCCTGGGGAGTTTCAAGACAGCTCTGGTGCCAAACATACACATATCAAATATTGACAGCCTTGCTTTTCAACCCAAGGGTGGTGAGGCATTAGGACTGGTTGTTCACAGAAGCTGTGGAAGCCCCACCCAAGGCCAGACTGGTTGGGAATTTGAGCAACCTGCTCTAGTGAAAAGTGTCCCTGCCCATGGCAGAAACTGGATGATTTTTAAGATTTTAAAGGTCCTTTTCATAGTAAGCACTGGAAGGAAAAAAACGTTCAAAATGTCTTCTCTATTAGCTCTCTGGAAGAAACAGTATGTCACTCGTTGGACATTTTCTTTCCTTTTGTTTTCTCAACCCCTTCTAATTCATAGCTTTCTGTTTCAGACTCTGAGATGGCACTCTTGCTTACTAAGTCTAGCATGATAACACATAGTTCAACACTGCTATTAAGAGCACTGAATTAACTGCTACAGAAAAATATATTTTTCTTTTACATCAAGTGGTCCCTTCTGCCCTCTGTCTTCACTGTTTGTTGCCTTGCTCTAGTTTAACTCTGTGTTGTTGTATTTTTATTATTGCACTGCCTAAAACACTTCAGAGAGAAAAATATTCCCAGTTCTAATGCTTCATCATTACAAAGTTTCCTATTAAAATACGCAGACAGAATTTTTCACAAGCATTTAACATTGATGGTATCTTTGGAATCATAATTTGAAAAAATAATAATCCTGGCTATATACTTATGGGCATGAAGTGATCAAACCTGCTTTTTGTCTTTTGTCTTGCATCTTGATAATCCAGTTAGGCTCTGCCAATAACGACTTGACTTGCTTATTTATACAAATGACTTCTTATAAGTTTCTCAAAGCCATTTCCAAAGGCATCAGGCATTATCATGGTCTCTGCAGATGTGGAAAAGGGCTAGTAGGAGCTGAATGTGTTGTGAAGTGCCCTGAGTATGTGACACCAGCACTACTCCAGTCCAGTACTTTAACAATTTTTGATCTTAATTTTAAAAGACCTTCTCAGGATTTGGGTATGTCAAGAAAAACAGAAATCAATGACATTTGTCTCAGTCTGAAAAGAATATAACCATGTGTTTGGGGGGCTAGATGGGCATAGTCATTTTCTCAAAAACAGTAACTGTTCAAATCCTCAATGGAAATAAAGTCCTCATAGGCTGTGTGAAATGATTAAAAACCCCATGTACAATTAAGGCTTACATTATAACCATAGCTGTTCCTCTGAATAAAATTAATTTTCAAACATTGGAGTTTACAAATCTTTGAGAAAAATTCTGGAAGCAAACTAATTAAATTCCTAGTCAAACCTTTCCTGCTGAAATTTGTTTCAGGTTTCAAAATTACTTGCTATATAAAATGTGTGCCAGCCTTTTCTGCTGCATGTCATTTGTATTCACATCAATTTTCTTCTGACAGTCGGATGTTTCAGGACCCCAGCTGCATATGAGAGAGAGGCTGGGTGCAGTGTAGGAGCCTGATGAGCCCCTGATGGATGGATTAATAGATTGTGGATCTGTGAGTGCTCTAGCAGAGACCAAGGACCTACTGCCATCACCACCCAAAAGCACTGAGGGGAAATACTAATTTGTGACCCAGCTTACCCGGTTTTGTAACTTAACCTGCCTTGTGGGTACCCAGGGCAGAATGGTCCTTTGGGAAGTCACCACGTGCCTGGCTTGAAAACCAGCAGCCCTGCAGCACTGGCAGAGACAGCACAGCTTTAACAGCTTCTTTCTCAGAGATTAGGGCCACAGAAGATCACTTGACCTGAACTCCTGGGACTTCCAGCCTGTAATTAGCCTGATTTGCTGCCTTAACCTTTCTCCCTGCATATTCCCATCTAGTGAGCCTAATTAAAGCTCCTGAACATAGGAAGTTTCAGACTGGCCTGAAATGCCTACTGCAGCTTGCCTGTGTTTATCCAGCCCTACAAACACTGGTGTAGGAGAAGACAGATGGAAAGATGGTCCTTGTATCTCAGCAGGGCTAGGAGCAGACTGTCCTCCCTCCAGCCCACCTAAATATGACAGAATGAAGGTGAAAAGCACAGCAGGAATGAGACCTACAACGGAGCAACACAGTTGCCAAAAGGTGCAGTAAATGGGATTGTAATGGATCATTTAGTTGTATTTTGCCTGATATCCACTCACTCAAAATGGGATATGTTCTGTCCATTTTCTGTAAGTATGTGCTCAAGTGAACAGAGAAAGACAATGACTGTTGCTCCCATCTGCCACTGTGGGCCTATATAGCTCATCCAACAGGTTAAGCACCACTGTCCTACACAAAAGGCAAGGGAAGAACCCATCTGACAAGCCATTTTCTGTACTCTTCTTGGCAGTGCCTGGTAAAAATAATTATAGGAGAAGCATAAGACCTGAAACTAAACAGCACTCATTCTCTTCTCCTAGATACTTTCTCCTTTGGAACCTTGACTTAAAGCCCAAAGCAGCACAAGGCAGACACTGCTTTAGGAGGGGTCTAGTAATAGCACCAACAGCTCAGAAATGAGTAGCATATGCCTGTCTGGATCAGGCTACCCAAACAGCTTTGAACGTTGCACTACATGACCCTTGACACAAGACAGGTTGATTTATTACACTGTTAGCCCTCCTGACAACAGGCACTGTGGGCTTGGCACTGTCTGGTCATTTTTCAAGTTCTTTGCACATTACTGGCACCTATATTCTCTAACATATTACATCAGACAGCTCAGCTACAGAATACTAAAAGCCCCTCTCTTCTGCATCATTCTTTTCCCCTCTCTCTGTTTTCTCAGGTAGTGGATGAATATATGAATCTAATGCAAGACAGGAGGTTAATATTCGTATCAGCAGAAAGAATAAATATGCATGATGTAAGTAAGGTCAAAAGGATGGAGCAGAGGGTGTTACAATAATGCATTTGCCATGATTCTTATTAAGTGATGTCCAATTACCCATAAAAGATGTCCCCTGATCCAGAAAACATGGTCCTATAAAAGGCCCTGCCTTTTGTGTGCCAGGGAATAATCCAAGACAGGGGACAATCCAATAACAGATTTTTGAGTAAGAGTCACAATATCCTCTACATTTAAAAGGGTTAAAAACTTTTATAGTTCTCTAGTAGTAAGGAACTACGTTTCTTCAATGGCCACAGCCAGAGCACCAGGTTTGTAGACTCTAAGGACAAAAAGGCTTACTCCTACAACAAGCTTAAAGCTCTGCAACTAGGCACAGCTTCCAAATGTGGTTTCAGTATTCATCATGCAGCATGTGTTCTTGTGCTACATCACATGCAGGCCTGGCATAGTTACTGCTGAAGAATATCTACACAGAGCAGCACAGTGAGGAAATAAATCACTTGCATCTGTTAAGACAACCATCACTGGACCATCCTCCAAGGATGACCAGGACAACTGCATACCACAACAGAGTCAGTCCTTCTGTACCCACTGTAATGAACCAGGCCAGACATTGTGGTCCTCAGTTTCTGATGCAAACTTTGCAGCAGCCACCTGCCATTGACTGAAATTCTGCCTAATGTTTGGTACAATAAAAGAAACAAACCTTAGGGTAGTCCTGGGCAAGGCACACAACTCATGCCTTGTTTTTTAGGGCATGAGTTAGTTTAGGGAGTCACTCCTTAGATTAGGGAGTCACTGCCAAAGATATATTCTATAATACCAAGGTGAATTTCAACATCCCTGTAAGAGTGAAAAATAAAAAATTACCTCCATGGGTCTAATAGCATTGAGATTAGATAGGGAATTGCATAGAAATAAAGTCTAATGAAGGTAAAAAAATTAAGGAGCTAAAGGATAAAAGGCATGTAATTGGCAAAGAGGACTGTTTTAAGACATCACTGTGAAGGCACATTGGAAAGCAAAAAGATTGATAAAGATTTTTTCCGTGAACCTCACATATACTGTCACAGAGGGGCAGTGAGAAGACAGTCTGCTGAAAATTGAATCTTTGTGTCAATAAGGAAATAAGGGAAATGGGAAATATGCAACCTGTTAAAGGCATAAAGAACATGAAAAAAACACAAACAACTTATTCTCAACACAGTATCCTTGCAAATGGTCACTCAGTCATCACTGAAGTGTCAGGGCAATGTAAAAGAAGACAAGACCATTACAGACTAGTTAAATGAATGATTTGTATTACTGTTCATTATAAGTTTTCCATGCTTCAGCCCTTCTCTGCAGGGCAAATATGCTAAAAAGATCACTTCAAGGCTAAGGGTCATCAGAAGGAGGTGCAGAAGAGCCAGCCTAGACTGCACTCTTTTACACCTTCTTCAAAATCTGGGTACTGAGCTGTAATTTGAAATCTGCATTAGCTTTGGCACTGAAACATGATGCTAATTTTTTGCAGAGATCTCAGAGGAAGTGGAAACTACATACACAAATTTCATGCTAGGTATAGTGGTTACACCCAGCAGAAAGCACAGAATTAGGACACATGTTCAAATGCAACAGGTAGTGTCTAATTGATTGTTGTAATGGGAGTAATTTCTCACAAACCAGTTAAAGTTGTTTGAAGGAGCAATGAGCAGGTAAAGCAAGATTATATAAAAGGGTCTGAAGACACCCATTTGCAGAGTCTCTTAAATAAGCTAAACTGCCACACACCCTACATATACAAATTATTCTTTAAATGACAGGGGAAATAATCAAGAATATAAGGAAGTTCACACCACAGGAATTTCAGTAAGGCAATCTCCCAGGGAGCTACAACAGAGCCTGCCTTGCTCAATATATATGTAAACAACCTGATAGTGACAAATCTTCAGGATGGGATAGGTTCACTAACCCTACAGCAAAGGCTTTTTAAAGGTCTCCAGTCTTCAGTAAATGGGTTGTCAGCTGAACTGCAACACTGACAACTGCAAAGTTATCATCATCATGGGAAAACCAGCAGTAATATGTTAAAGGTCTACATATTAAATACTGTTGCTTAAGAACATGGCATAACAACGGCCTACCTGACCCAGGACCACCTTGCACAAAATTCTGCCTGATTGAGACCAATAGCAAAAGTTTAGAAAGAGGCATGGAAAGGAAGGTAGTGGTCCAATACAATGGCCCACCATACTCTTCCATCTCCTGACACTGTAATGCCTGAAACTCCTGAACCAGCAACATTCCTTCAGTTATTTAATAGCCACTGATCAGTTTTTCTGTCATGAATTTCTTTAATTATTTCTTTAATCCATGTTAATTTGTGGTATTTGTACTATGCTGTAGCAACAAGTTCCTCAGTGAAATATTGCATTTTATAAAAAGAATTTAGGACAGTTCTTTGACACCTCAGCGGCCTGGAGTAATCAAATGAAGAAGCTGCTATTAAAAAGGGAATTAATTGGAGAGGTGTAGCAAGAAAAATAGAAAACATCATGAAGCCACAGTGCTGATACGTGGTGTACCCCCATTTTGATGAGTGGACCCTGTACTGGTCATCCCAAGAAAAGAAAAGGTAGAGTCTGTAAAAGAGTGTGGGGCAACAGAAAGATGACCATATGTGAAGTCTTACATAGGATGATGTTTTAAATAAAATACTTCTGCTTGTAAAAAGAGATGAGGAAGGAACGATAGAAATAAATCAGAGCAGTTTGAAAAGGAAGAATTCAAATGTAGGAGTGAGAAATATCTCTTTGGTTTCCATAATTCTTCAGTTTTGACTTCTCCTAAATAACATCCATAGAGATTAGACTTTTTTTAGACTTTTCAAGAAGAGCTGGAATAACATGAGAACAAAGCTGCAAGTAGTTGCCATTAACATTTCAGGTTTTACTTCAGGAATTGGGAAAAGTGGAAAGAAATCCAAGCTTTTTCTGCTATCCCAGAGAGCTCATAGAGAGACATCTTCTTTGGCCTTAACCATGTTTGAGACAGGAAACTCTGCTCTTTAAATCCTTGCATCCCTCTTGAGCAGGGAGGTTGGAGCAGATATCCACTGTGGTCCGTTCCAGCCTGACCCACCTGGAATTCTGTTAAACCAGCACAATCAGCATTTTCTGTGAACAGCTTCTTGCAAAAAATTTGTACAGAGCTCAGTTCTGCAACAGGGTATTTGCTGCCCTGGTTTTCTAGAGGACACCCTTTTTATGCTTTGGGAAGAGAAAAGAGGTTGGGAAATCATAAAAGGAAATACCCATATAGAACTGTAATGAAATAAAGACTTTCTGAAACATCCCTATAATCCATCTGTCCTCTATACAGACAGTGTAGTATTCAGAGAAGAATTAACTAAAGAATACTGTAGCATTACTGCGATGTAGCAAGGGAAATGTTTATATATTTAAATATTTTTTTAATGTAAACTTAGTATTAGAGGTGTGTTTCTGAATCATTGCCATACCACATGCCCAAAGAACTTCTGTATAAAGCAAAGACTTTTTTCTCTCCTTGCTAATATAATTTGCGAATGCATTTAGAATTACTCTATTAGACTGCAATATGGTCATTAAAATATGTAGGGAAACATTTGATACACATTAGATCAGGATGTGACTTGAAGAAGAGGTGTATGATGTGAATTTTGTGTATAATTTCTGATGTGTATCCTGTGTGTGACATATGGTTGTGGCTCTAAGAATCCAGTGTATGCCCTTTCTCTTCCCCAAAAGATATTTAATAGCATTAACACAATGATGGCTGCTTGCTCCAATATCTTGATGCTTGTATTCAACAAAGAATTTGACTTTTTATTAACCAACAGCTAATTGGCGGGTGGTCCTTTTCATGTTAGTAAAGGTTAGATTCTCCCAGTGTGTCTGTTTGTCTGTTACAAGTTACAATGTTACAATCTTCTTTTTGGTTTTTTTCTGGGTTTTTTTGTTTGTTTGTTTTGTTTTGTTTGTTTTTTTGTTTTGTTTTGTTTTTTTTTACTCTTTTTACTTTTGTTTGGTTTTTTTTACTCTTAACTTGCTGCTACTTAAGAATGGAAAGAAAACAAATCTATTGCAGATGAGCCACAAATGGCAGATGTGAATACACTTTGTCATTGAACGAGCTATTTATGTGCTATCATTATAGCAAAGCAAGTAAGAAGAATACAAAGAGAGGCTGGTGAGACATTGGAACAGGCTGCCCAGAGAAGTTGTGGCTGTCTCATCTCTGGAAAGTGTTCAAGACCAGTTGGATGTGGCTGTGAACAACCTGGTCTAGTGAAAGGTGTCCCTGCCCATGGCAGAGGAGTTGGGATTATATAATCATTAAGGTCCCTTCAACACAAACTATTCTGTAATTCTCTTCTAGTAGTGTGTTCTTATGGTGCTCAGCATTTGAACAGATATTGCTGTAAATTGTACTAAATTATATCAGATGTTTTAAGAACTGACTCATAGAGATATAATTTCCTTATGAAATTTTTTTAGTGATTTCTTACATTATATAGCAATCTCTGCCTATGTCAGTCCTAGCCAACCTTTATAATCATTAGTTATATTTTCCTACTTCTCATAGAAAATACTAGTCAAATTACAATGGTCAAATATGGTATCAAGACAATATTCCATTAAGTCACAAACAAAGAAATTTATAGAAAAGCAATAATAACTGGAATGGAATAAACTATTTTTTTCAAAATAGCTACAATGTTCTTGTTTTTGAGCAAAGTAGTCATCTAACATATATGGATTTTAGTATCATGTGGGAAATTGTTCTTCCAATTGAAGTATGTATGCATGGATGGTTGTGAAGTCTGTAATGTTGGTTAACACAGTGATTTTACTTCATCTGCATTTTCTTCCAGGTTCATTTGAAAGGGATGCTACCAAGCCAAAAAGAGAGAGATGGCAGAATTTTTTAAGGGTAAATGTATTTAGTGAAACAGATCCTATTTATTATCTTCGTTAATGGCTTTTACAGGAAAAAAAAGAGAACAGTAATCATCAAATTTGCTGATTAAACAAAGGTAAATCACCATGGAAGCAGAAGAGGAAAAGGAGTGGTGGAGCACTCTGCGATAGTAAAAAATAATAACAGAATGTAAAAGAATAATAAGTTTTGCTATTAGCCCGTGAGTTGGATGCAGGAAATAAAAGAAAGGTAGTGATACACTGACTGATCCCAGAAGTATGAAACATCAGCTGATGATGCATCTCCATCACCTACAAACTACAGGCAAATTTTGCCTAGGCCTGATGTCCACCTTCCCTCTTGTCCCCCACAGGCCCTGCCAGCTGCAAACCCACTGCAGCAGCCCAGTGCAAGTGCATGGAGAGACCCCACAGGTACAGCACTGTTTCACTTGGCACTCTTCAGAGACAGAAAGAGATATGTGGGATATGAATTCTCGCATCTGAGCTACAACTGAAACCAAGGTTTCATTCCCTTGGCGAGTCCCAGTTCTGTAAGGCTACTGGTCATAGAGGGAGAGGATGGCAAAGTGTCTGAAGTACATCTTTATTGGTGTCAGGCATCTGCTCTCAGGCAAGGACTATGACTTGCTGATAGCAGCACAACCTGCAGAGGTGATCAGCCCATCAATCCCATGTTTTGCTGCATTTGGCCTTTCACACTCTCTTGGATGCTCCATGACATGAATGTCTGGAAGCAGTGTCTGTGCTGAGCAGTGCCTGGGGCAGGACACCCTCCCAGCACCTACCTCACTGGGACTGTTGTGTGGGCATCCGATTAATCAACAGGAGTCACTGAGCCCAGGAAAAGCCATCACTTCAAGCTCAATTCTATCAATGGCAGACCTCAGCTGGCACTACACAGACATATTCAGAGGACTCTCTCTGCCATATGCTCCACAGCAACTGTAATATCCAATTTATACCAGTCTACAGGATAACCTCCTCATTACCACAAATAACAGAGATTGATGATATTGTTCAAAGGATATCAAACAGATTTTGAACTTATTAAGAAGTTGAAAAGAATGAGCACAGCAGAATTTAGACACCTGATGTTGGGTTATTTCCTGTTTCTAAAGTATTGCACAGCTTTCCTTACCACATGTTGGAGACCATATTTATTCCTGGTTTACAATGTTCCAGAAGAAAAAATACATCCTTTTGTGTATATGATGATTTTTATTTCAGTGATGAACTGATAGCTGGAGTGTAGCTTTTAATACCAAAATAATTTTAGAAATCTATAATTTCTAGTTTATCTGAAATGGGAAATACAGAGCTCATTTTTCATTTGCTAATGTAACTCTGTTTCTGTCACCATATAAAAAAGGCATGTGTTCAAAAAAAGAAGTGAGCATCCATTAAAAGCCTCTACAAAGGAGATACAAAAAGTGCAGATTGCTGTAAACCACTGAGATTGCTTTTCAAGAGGAAAGTTCTTGTTCAAGCCTTTGCTTTCAGCCACAGTTTTTGCAAAGGAATGGGATTCCTCTGGAGCTAAAGAGCCCTTCTAACCAAAAATGTGTGCAGTGACAGTCTTCAGAGAGAAGGATGCATAAAACTCAAATTATTATACTTCAAGCTCCCTTACCTACTACTATTCACAGGGATTCATACCTGGAAAGTGTGGTATCGTAATACAAATAGTGGACCTCTATGACAGTTTGCCAGATCATTTTGCACACATATCAAGCGAGGAGCGAAAAGAAAGCTCCTACCTGGTATTGAAGCAATCCTACAGCACATGTAAAGCTTACATGGAATATTTTCTCTCTTTTGACAAATGTGCTCTTTTCTCCCCACTGTACATCAAGACAAACTTGGAACACTTTTCAGAAATCTTTCATTTCAATGAAAAAATTAATCACCTTAAGAAACATTTTATGTTCTTGCGGCCCAAAACATTCCCTCCTACAAGGCCAATGGACACTTAAATACAATAAGTTCCATGGAGTCTTACATCCAAGTCCCTGTCCAACCATCCCTAACTGAACTATTTGACCATCTAATAGTTATTCATTGAAAACAAGCAGGACTGGCAAGAAAGATTTGAACCTCCATCTGATAAAAACAGAGATACTTCAAAGGCATGTTCCTGTGTGGAAATGCTCTATCTCATAGTGAGGTGGAAAACACAGACTAATTTTTAAATGTCCATTTTATTCCATTTCACCACCAATGATATAGCAGATTATTAGACTGGGCTAAATTTTTAACCAGACAAAGAATCACCATCTTTACTGATGAGATGTCAGTCTTAAGTAGGGGGATTTTTAGTCAGTTTTGAAATATACTATTTACTTTGACAGTCAGTTTTAGACGTCATTCAAAATCTGAGACTGGGAGTGGTAGTAGAATTTTAATTCATTTTTGAGATACGTCACAGCTACCCTTACCAGAGAAAATGGAAGTCAGAATCACATGTTTTTGTTTAGAAACAGAGGTCTGCTTAACTTTAGGTTTTAGAAGGCAGAATGATTTTCACTGACACCATTTAGCCTGGTTTTAAACTATAATAGGGTTTCACTGAAACCATTTTACCATCATAACCTTACATTGTAATGGCTTCATAATGGCACTGTCAAAAAGGTCCTTATAGACTTGCTCTGAAATAGTTTTCCTATAATAAGTTCATATCTCTGACTTCATTGTAATGATTTCATGGTGAGGTCATGGACTAGCAATGAATCCCTTTTGCCGGTGAAATCTTAGAGCTCCTCATTACAGCCTCAGTCACCACAGCTCTGTGAAGGGGCTCCACTGGATAACAATGAAACTGTTTCCTTGTGATGCATTAGGCTCAAATAATATTACCACCCTAATGATATAGTCAGGGGTTAGGAACAAGTGAGCCACCCCCTTGCTCTTTTCAGTGTTTCAGTTTGGTGTTTGATGCTGGGTGCTGAAGGTGCGTGGTTTGGCTCCTGGACTGCCACCCCTTCTTTTATTATGAATGGTGGCTACACACCCTGCAAGAATAGCCAATTCTAAAGGAAACAAAACCCACTAAAAGAACCCTTTTACTGCTTCTGGGCCCCAATTCAGCAAACACTTAAATTCATTCCTCTTTAGCAACAGGTCTAAGTATGTGATTAATTTTAAACCTGGATTCAAATCTCTTTAACTCCACCATGATCTAAATACATGGGCAGGTGCTTTCTTGTGTCAAGTCAGACTTGTGAACATTGTCTGCAGCACTGAGCTCATGTTCGCCCATGCTCAACCTAGCTGCTGCAAGAAAAATCCTGAAAAGTGCTGCAAGTTCTGAGCTCCTGCCAGGGTCAGTGGAACCATCAAGCCCCAGAGATGAGGATTTACAGGGAGTGCCTGCGACAGCCTCAGCTCTCCCATCAAATCCACAGCCCTCCAATTCCACAACTCTCCCCTTCTATAGAAACTTGTACCTACTCTATTTATTCATCTTTCTTTGGCAGAACAAATACTCCTGATAAAACTTCTGCTCCCTATAGCCTCTCAGCACAGGCTTTCTGCCAGAGTACTAAAACCCTTGCTGTCATTTTCCCTTCCTTGTGGACTTCTAAAAGTATGTTCTCAAGAGACTTGCATTTTAGGCTACTGAAACCTTGAATTACAGCTGTTCTGCAATTGTCCCATCACAAGTTCCACCACTGACTGATGTTCTTTGTGCTGTCACTACTGTTGCTCTAAAATCCTCCCACCTTCACATCACTTGCTGATGCTGACTCAAAAGATGAGAAAAGCCAATTCCCAAGTCAAAATACAAGCTATCCATGTTATTTTCTACCTCACAGAATATGAAAGGAACCTAGGGGGGTTGCTGCATGAAAAAGCTCCTTAAAGCTAAGAAAGAAAATTGGAAAAATGTAATGGTCTTAATATCTCAGCTTCTCTAAAAGAGATGACAGGGAAGCCAGGCAATGAAGGCAAGCACAGGCTCAGCCATTCTTGCCGTTGCCTCCTTCAGTTTGATACAAAAGGTATTATTAATGAACCTGTAATGGTAAATATAGGTTAGATTTTTTTCTTTTATTGTTGCAGCTATCTCAAATGCTATTTTTCTAGGTTTATGCATGGATATGCAAATATGTCCAGAACAACTCTGTAAACACGTGGATGCCTTTACAACTTGCATACACCAAGACAGTGATAGTCTGTAAAAAACAGGTGAATAGTGAACTCTTTTAGTTAGTTGCAAGCTGAAAAATAAAATGGACTCAAATGAACTGGGTATTTTTCAATTATTTAACCAGGGCAGGAAGAAAATATTGTTTTATTCAAAATAAAACATCCCTTTGAAATCAAAATAAAATGCTTTGTTTTTTTCAGACACTTGGTAAATAATTCCAAAATTTTTTGAGGGACAATCTTTATAAACCCTGTGTTCATATCCTCCATTTACTTATGCAATGGTTCAACAGCCACTGAATGAGAAAGACTTGTTTTGGTACCTTCTACCACCTCAAAAGAAAATGTTGTCTACCCAGTTTCACTACATCCATTTAGGCTTTCCCTACTCCAGTGCCAATTTTTTTTTTTTTTTTTTTTTTAACCTCAAACTTTTTCCCAACACACTTTTTAAAAAACAGATGGAATGGATATCTTACCAAATACCCTTTTTTGCCATTAGCAATCTGCAAACTACCTGGAAAATAAATTCATTTACCAAAGATAGTAAGTCACACATCTCTTTCAGGATAAAAGAAGAACCAAGAAAACTAATATTTCTCTTATGGTTTACTATGATCTATTTGCCCACTTATAAAAAGATTATTTTAAACAAATTGCCTCTAAATCCATAAAATAAACAAACTCTCTTTTCATGAGCTCTAGTCAATTAATCTGAAAATAATCCCATAAAGATTTTATTTAGAGCTCAGCACTTTCCTCAGAAAAACATACACACTGATGCAGACAAATGACTTTCAGTTACAAAGGTGTAGCTACACATTTTTTAATTGAATATAGAGCCTTTATATAGACTCTATATTTATACTCTATCCTAATATTCAATAACAATAGCCAATATTCAATTCTCATCATCACCATGTGAAAATGGCCTTCCCAGGCCAGCCATCTACTTAATATAAGTTCTTATCAGACCCTGTTACATTTGGCTGCATAGATTTAAATACATATGGCTTAAATATTTTCCAGTGTAATTTAGAGTGTATGGCACATATATACAAATCAAAATGGCTATTATAGAAAATGGTGTCAGAAACCCCTAGAAAATTGGATAAATGAAGTCTGAAGTCCAAAATCCTTCTAAGTGAAAAGCACTCTCCCTTTTAACTGCATGCAGTTGCATTTACTCAGGTGTTGGTATTCTTCATTTCTGCCATTTTTATGGTTCAAAATATTTTTAAACTACAAAAAGAATATAGTCCCAGCTGAAAAAAAAAAAAAAGCTGGAAGAGGCATCATGTCCAAAAAGGGGGACTACAGATTCTGGAATACTTCCAAATGTAGAGAGAACATAAAGCACTGCTAGACAACCACATCACCCCAAGATAATTACACAAATGACCTTATGGATAAAGTATCTGTAGTGAGACTTCATACCTGCCTTTTCTATACACTCCATGGTATTAGGCAAATTGCTGGGAGGAGCAGTGGGATAGAGAGGAGAAAACAACTGTAGGCCAGAGTATGGGAAAACCAGATAAAGAAGAGTTAGATAAGCAAGACATGTTTAAGTAAGTTGCATTTTCGCTGCAGGTTTGGGAAATTCCAGTGTGTCTGCAGGGAGTATTATTGTGTGTAATTTTGCTTGAGTGTTTGCTATCACTGAGCGAAGCAGGCATGACTTATGAGCATCTCCAGGTTACTAATTTCTCAACCAGCAGAAGCTGCCACTGGGAAGTGCCCTTTCATAGCACCAAGCACTGCTCTGAAAAAGCACATTCCTGAAACAGAAAATATTGGAGATGGTGTCAGTAGCTGACATTATAGTCCTGGAGGAATGAGAAACCAAAGCTCTGCTTCAATTCGAGCTAAGCTACCAGTGAATCCAATATAAAGAATCCAATATAAACAGGCATATCAAATATGCTTTAGCAGCCTAGAAGCACAAACTTCTCAAGTTTTCTGGGACAGCAGGTATCTTAAATCATGTAGTGCTTTAAAAAAATCTCAACTAAATAGACTTACTAGAGGTTTATAATGCAGGTGAGACTTGTTGGGTTTGTTTTCGGTTTTTTGCTTGCATTTTGTAATGTTTTTTAAACACAGAACAAAGAAAGAATTGTTTTAATAAGTATGAAACCAACTATACTTTATGCTCTTCCTCCTTTCTGCCCATGCATGTGTACTTCAACACACTAAATTTAGTCCTATACTGTAAAATTGAATGGAGTCAAAAGTCATACCATAATGAATTAGAAACATACACAGTTACCTGTAATTCTGCACCTATTACCTAGAAAAGCATCACACTGAGGAACAGACACTGCAAACTTAACCCTTCATGTCTACCTTAAAGTTTAAGTAATGAATTTACTTGACAAAATTCACATCTAAGCAGCTCCAGTTCTAGTAGGTTCTTACTTTCCATGATGGTCAACTGTTCCTTTTTTTAATCACTCATTTCAGTACCCACTGGGGTGAGATGTAGTGGACATGAGCAGAGGTTGCAAGGAAAACTATGCAGTGTATATGATAATAAAAATAAGATGTCTCTTATCTTTTCCATCCTTAAGCTTCTCTTTACAGACGCTCAATGACTCCCTCTGCTCTGCTCAAAAGGATGGCTCAATGTGTCCCTGCTGGGTGGCCAGACATGGTGCTATCTCACACATCTGAGAAGAAACAGTTTGAGGCATACACTCCCTTCTCCTATTTCAGGAAGAAAAAAATAAATGTTGGAGGGAAAAAAAAAAAAGAGGGGAAAAATCAAGTCAGGCTGAAATTGCAGATCAGATCCCTTAACTATGTACAGCACTCAGAATGCAAATTGCTGCTAGTAAAAGAGTGATTACCAAAAAACCCACCCTGCCACAATATCTTTAGACCAAATATACATATTAGACAGAGTTGCCAAATCTCCAGTGACATGTGGCCTTTGCAATTTCTGTGAATTCCTGGAAGGTAAGTGTTAATTACAGTATGTGGACAAAAACTAATGACTTGTTTTGGAGTTAATGTCCCATTCAAAAAGGATTACTGTTGTTATCAACCACATCAGGCAATTAATGGCATCCATAATGCTTTAAAATTAACAGTGGCAGCATAGCTGAGTGACTGTTTTGAAAAACTGGTCATTCCTTGGAGATTAATGAGCAATTTTCTGTCAGAGAGCAGGATGCACTCTGGTAGAAAACTGACAAAAGAGGCACCATCCTCAGGGGATTATTTTTAACAATCCATTTTGCTGCGCATATTTAAAAGGAAATTTGGTATATATCGCTGCCATTCCAGAAGTATATTCTCAATTATTTTTCCCCTTAAACATTATAAGCCAATATTTGACAAGTTACACTGAACTGGATATCTAGAATCTAAAATGAATAATTACACAGGAAGAACCAACAAGGTGTAAACACTGCATAAGGATTTTTTTTTTCCCAATTACTTTCATTTGGGTTTGTTAGACAAATAAGTATCAGCATTGTAAGCAATTAGGTTTCACTTTAATCAGTCACAATCAATTAATGTGAACTGTTTCCCTATTTTTGCTTAATTGTGTCTAAGCAGGTATTCTGTTTTAAAGCAAAAAGTTTCAGAAGACTATAATTAAATAAATTTAATTAGAACTACACGGAATGTGATTCTTACTAGAAAGTTGAAATGTGGTTTTTAAACATACACCCATATATTCTTTTGTAAAAAATTGCCCTATTTTAAAACTTCCTTTTTTTTTTAACCCAAAACTTAGCCAAGACTCTATGTTCCCACAGTTATCAGTTTGGTCATTGACTTATACCTATACAGACTAAGGCTGATCAGGTGTGTAGTACCCAACATGAACTTAGCATAAAATATAGAAGGGGCCAGCAGCTCCCAACTATCCCTGCTCACACTGGTATCTCACATGAAAAACTGGCTGTGACCCACAGCTTGTGGGCTTGCAGTTCAGGTCCAGGTCTGAGTTTCCTTTTTTTCCCTGAGGATTGCTGATGCTCCTACCTTACTTCTCTCACAGACCCTCAGCAAGTTCATCATTTATAGCTCTCCAGTCCACTTCTAATGAAATTATACATCACCACCAAAGACATCCTTTCTGGGCCTGGAAGAGATTGGCATATATAATCAGTTTATGGGTAGGAGGAAAAAAGTTTCAAAGTGAAAATAGTACTAATTGATTTGTTTTGCATGGAAATCTTCACAAAGTAAGCTCCAATTTCAATGGCTGCAGAATTGCCACAGCAGTTTATGATGTAGCTCTGAGCAGATCTCGTCCTGTCAGTGAGCCCAGATGACAGAGAAACAGTAAAAATTGCTTCTAGAGAAAGGGAAGCAAAGGTGAAGAAGATAAAACAAAGAAATCAGGAGGCATTGATTCCCTCAGAGAAAACTCTGCAGTGGTCTAAGCTTTCCTGAGAATTGGCAGGCAGGTGGGGGGAAAAAAAAAAAGGAAAGCTTAAGAGAACCAGGCAAGATTTAACGAAGATATTCAGGGCCATCTGGGTAAATGACTTTCCTTTTCAAGGACCTTTCTGAAAACAAGCAGGTTTTTTTTGTCTCATTCAGGATTTACACATTGCAGTTCTTAAAACTAACTCAGTGCAAGGTCCCTGAGAGTGTGTTTCTGAGCACTCTCCCTTCACCCCTCATCTTGGCTGCCGTGCCTTTAGCTGCAAGGCTTGGCAGTGGTCCACAGCTTTGTCCCAATGTTCTGGTGGCTGCTCTCCCAGCATATGGTCTCTTCAATTTTTCCCCAGCTGTTACTCAGCTAGGGAGACCATGCTCTCTCCCAGTTACAGACCTTTGTTCAGAAAGAGGGAATAAATTTTCTCCTTATTAAAGGGGCACGAGGAGCAGAGGGGAAATGAGCAGGAATTCACGTGAATCTCAAGCATCCTAAGCCATGCTGATACAGGGGCTTGCTCTCACTCAATAGTCAGTCAAGACTTCAGAGGGCAATTCAGACTCTTTGGTGTGGAGCACTGTTTAGGAGTATGTGACAATCAACCTCCTTACCTCCCTACTATTTTGCCAACTCATTTATCCTTCACATTCTACTTCTTGGAGGTTCAGTGACTGGAGCTTAGATTCCTTATGGATTAAATTGCATGGTACCTATGCCAAAATGTATGCTCCTGGTAGGAATTTAAGGGACCTTCTGTGCCTTTCAGTAGTGGGCAAGGTCAAATTAACAGAAATAAAGAATTTCCTCACCTCACCTCCCCTGAATTGGAGGGGAGTGATTTGACTAACAAGTTAAGGTAAAGCCATGCAGAAATAGTGCTGCAAACTTATCTGACTTTACTTATTAATTGCTTTAATTATTCTGCAAATAAGGATCTATAAGTTAAAATATTTTAGACTATTTGACATGTGGGAAAAGGTACACTGAAACATTGACACTGGCCAATACCTTAGAAAGCCAATGAAACAAAACTATAAGGAAGAAAAGATGGGGCTTCAGTTGAAGAAGAAGAAAAGGTTGGTGCAGCAGGGACATCAGACCAAGTCTGTAGTAAAGGTGATTTTTGCAAACTCTCATTAAGAAATCAGTTATCTACTTGAAAGAAAGATATTTCATGGCTTTTTTACTTGTCAGGTGGCCACCAAATGACCAAGACTAGTAGCTGCTGGTGTTATTGGAACCTTCGTTCAACCAAGAAACTTACAGTTTGCTTTCAGTTCCTTCTAAATAAAATAAACAATGTATTATCAAATACAAATTTAAAAAAATTTAAAAAAGAAAAAAAGGAAAATTTTCACATGAATAGGGTGCTGAACTAACAAAGAGAAATTTCAACCAACAGGACTCTCAGTGACATGCCAGAAAACAGAAGGATCTAAAGTATAAAAAACATCAAGAGACATTTTCATTTATCAGTTTCCATGAGTTTTTAATTGTCTGGGACAGTGTTGTGAGCATAACAGCATAAGAGTCTGTTCAGATAATAGATTTATGGACAGAAAAATGCAAAGGAAATTGATTGCAAGCTTCACAACAAGTTCAGATGTAGCTGGAGTGAATTTGTACTTTCAATCTTAAAATTTTCATGTGTAAATCTGTCTTGAGTTGTACATGGCAGAGGTTGGATGGCACTCAAAGGGAAAGCCCCTAGTATCTCCCTGCAATTCTACCTGAGGTGCATCCTGACCCAGCATATAACAGCACAATGGTTTTTCTAGCTCTTACTATATTGATTACTACCTGGGAAATATCCCCACTCTTGCTGCTGCTGCTTCAGTAACAGTCACAGCCACAAAGACCATGGCAGTAATTTACTGGTTTTGACTTCAACTGCTGCTTCTTTCTTCCATAGATTCATCTCCCATAGATCCTCAGTATCTGCTCAGCATAACTTCCAAGTCATCAGGTCATGTTGGGTCTGTTTCTTTTTCCTTCCTCCTTCTGCTATGGGATTCACCAACGCTGACTCCAGAATTTCATCTGAAGGAGACAGCAAACTCAAAGTTTGTAGATGAAGGCTCATGGAACACCAAGGAAAGAATGTAAAATCTCAATGAATGGCCAGTTGCCAGACTTGCCCATTGCTATGATTTTCAGAATTTACACCAACCACTGTTCTTTTGTCCTGAACTAAGTTGAAGCCCCTTCCTTTAGCATCCCCATACATTTTTGTGCTCTCACTAAATAGATTAGCATAATACTGAGCTTGGATTTGGGAGCACACAGAGAAAAAACAAGAATATCAGGAAAAGAGAGCAGGACACTGTAGTTGAAGTGACAGTGAATAAGACAGTAACTGTAGACTTGAGTGCATGCACTGAAAGGACACTTAGCTCTAGTTTTCATTATCACAAGACAGCAAGACTACAAGAGCAGTGACCAGCAGAAAGTCAGTGGGGAGGAAAGAAATCTTCTCCTTGGAGTGGCAGATTAATTTGTGCTGCAAGAGCCATGTCAGAGTCATGATTCAAGAGATACAGGGTTGCTAATAAAGAGCATGCTGGCCTTTCCGGAGGTGTCTTGCAGCCCAAAGCAGAATGCACAATGACAAATTTTGCCCAGGCCCCTACTTTGTGAATTAGGAATCATAGCCTTCTGTACAAAATAGTCCAGAAGACAACTCAAAGTATTTTGCTATGAAATACTCTGTGAGAGTAAATTGCATCAATTTCTTTAATCAAAAAGTCTTCTCTTTCCTCCTGTCCTCCTTGTCACTCTTTTTTTTCCTTCCCTCCTCTGCCTCATTTGCTGCTTATCTCCTCCTAGATTTTCTACTTGAGAACTCAGCTTCCAACTCAGCTTTCTAAATTAGATGGCATAGATAAGATACTTCAAGATGTGTGCCTAGCTTATGTGTGCCTAGTACTCAGACCAATTTTGTCTTTCCTTCAGAGGTGGAAATATTAATTCACATCCTCTACCAATGAATACCACCATGGCTGACTTAACAATGTTCTGGTCAGCAGTCACCAACCTCAAACAGATTTTTTCTTTTTATATTTCTGGTCTGAGACAGATTCTGCTGGTCAGATATGAGACAGAGCATCTGAAATGAGGATTTAAATGGTAACCATACATAAACACATATGCATGCAGTCTCTGGTGCAGGAAGAAGGAAAAAGGTGAGAAATTCTCAGATATAAAATAGAATTGGGGAAACAAAATGAGTTTCACTCACATGTTCACTGCTAAGTAGATAGGGTAGAACTGTTCTTAAAGCACAGCACAGATTTTATCTTGTAGCTGTGTCTGAACAAATGTGTCAATTTCCAGTGGACAGATAGGCAAGGATTTAAGGGGATGTGAATAGCAGGGTGGGATTTCAGGTAAACCTCAGATAAGAATGTGGATTTCACCTACTATGAAGGCATATCCATAGGAACCACTGGTATTTCTCCCCTCCTGTACTCTGGTATGGCTCTATTCCTTTTCAAATGCAATTAAATCTTACTACCTACTAGTGGACAAAGACTGTGGAAGTTTCAATGGAATTAGTCAAGACTCCAGTAATTCCACTAGTCTTAGTGGATCTTACTGCAGGAGCAGGTGTTTGTTAGCAAGAGAAGGGATTTTGTAATCTTAACTCTACTTATTGAAAATCAATCTGCTGCCAGGATTATTAGAATCCCTGCACTGGGGATACAGCACCTTGGACCTCAGGAAATCTATTTCAGTAATAGAAACTACAAATATATAAGTTCACAGGATTTATGTGAACCAACACAGGGGATCCTTGGCAGACCATTGTGTTTTAGATATTGAAACTTTCAAACTTGACTATCCAAAATTTGGGCATATTTCTCAATTTCTCTTTTGTAAGTTAATCAATGAAATATGCTTACACATCTCTGTCCGTCTCCTTGTACTCTCCAGACATTCCAAATGTAAACATACACAAATCATCTGGAATTCTGCTCTGAGTCCAGAAGGGTCCACCACATCTGCAAATCCCACAGTTCTACTGAAGTATTAAATGTCTGGTAGTAATGCACATTCAAGCAACATTGGCTTGTTTTCATTCTCTACTTACAAATGTAGTTTGCCATGGCCAGTCTATTTTCTGAGGCTCACTGCTAGAGATATTCTAGATTGGGAATCTCTGACATACACCCTTGTTTGCATCCATGCACCATAAAATATGTTACTAAATCAGTTCCCTCCCCCAGCCATCCCAACCCAATCCTTTGGGCTTTAACACCATTCATTGACAGCCACCTTGCTCATGCTCCTCTGGAGAGACTTCACTTAACAGATTGCTTCCAGGTTTTATCAGAACGAGTATAAAAACAGGCTGTCTCAACCCAGCAGCCTAGCTCTTCCTTAAAGTACAGAACTATTTCTGTTGCCCACCATATCAGCAGACTGAAATAGCAGCCCTGAGAAAATGAGCCCATCTTGGTATGACTTATTTCCATGAACTCTTGGTTTCCTGTATTTTGAATTAAATTAAAATACAGTGATTGATACTGGAATACCAGAAAAAAATCAATAGTTGACCCAAATACCTTTAACAGTAACATCTTCAAGTGTTACACTGATTTCCTTTAGAGAGCAAAGATTAGATTTCATATTCATTCAGTCCAGAAATGACAAGATTAATGGAATATAAATGTTAAGAGTTGAACCTGCAAACTACAGGTAGATCAGAAATAAAGTTTGCCTGTGTTTTCTGTCAGACATTAGGGCCTGAGAGCACGTAACAAATCAACAAGCATGGACTTCAGTACAACTAACAAGGATTAATTGGTTTTCCAAGTCAACCAGGAGAAGATAAGGAGTATTTCTTCGGCTAAACAAGTAAATTATCAAATTGCCACATCATGTTGACAACACAAGAAGAAATCTCATCACAAGACAGGGAGGATGGAAGTACAGAGGACCACCAATGTGAAGAAGAGACAGAAAAAAATCCATCCTTCAATAAAGCTCTACAAAATTCCTCTACCCCTTTGTCTTGCTCTTCATGCTGTGTTGTTTTCTCTTTGTTAACAGGTGTCTTCTCTTTCCTGGTGTCTTTCTTATTTCTTCTTTCTTTCCTCTTTTTCTTTTGTTACTGACAAAGCACATAACCTAACAAATTCCACATATGTGAATATGGAGTTTGAAGTACACATTATTCCTCTATTTTTTTTGTGCATGTTCTAAAAAGGGGGTTGAATTTGGATCTTGGGGTTTTGAGTGTTGAGCCCAAATGAAAAGTGTTCACATAGCATGTGATATATCCCCTTCAAGGAGTCCTGGAACATTGGAACACCTGCTGAGTGTAGCTCAGCATTCACCTGTGTGCTGCTATTCTGCATGAAAGAGAGCATAGAAGACCTACACATGTTTGAAACCTTATGGTACCAAAAAAGTGTAAAAATCTCTCCAGTTCTAATGCAATAATATTGCAAGTGCAACTTCTGTTATTTTTGTGCGATGACAACTTTTTGGATATTCCTATAGGGCTCTTGTATTTGCAACAACAGACAATATAATTGCCTCTTTAGGAGTTTCTCAGCAAAAAATATATTAATAGCATCAGACTGGCTTAAAAGTACAAGGTCATTCAAATCCTTTCCAAATATATTCTTCACCAAGAATATATTCCACCATTACTAGAAGCAATCCCTTTTGTTGCTAAAACAGCATTTTGTCACTTATGGTATGACAGAGCCACAGACATTTGAGGGAGGGGAAAAAAACCCACAAAGACAGTCTTATTACATTTACTTGCATGAAAATCACGAGTCTTTATGCTTCTGACAGAAATGTTTCAATTCAATTAGAAGAATTGCATTTAGTATCTGCATATTTATCAGCTGCTGTCTGTTATCCTAGCATATAACGGCAGAAGATGGAATATGTTTTTATATCCATATCAAATAACATGAGAGAGCTGGAACATATGAGTACAGCTTAGCATAAACTTCTCAAAATGAGTTGAACTAGGCACTGATCTCTTTGAACACCCTAAATGAACACTTGCCAAAATGGAAAAGGTGCTGTGCTTTCATTGACAAGAAAGGAGTTTTACAAAAAAGATTTCATTTTATAACCTACATGATTAGAGTAAACAAAGGGAAAGACAAGATATTGGAATTCCTTTCAGTTTGTGGACTTTTTAATGTAGGGATTTGTATTGAAAATATTAAATTCAACAAGGCAGGTATGTTTTTTTTAGTCTACTGTACTTCATATCTTGAAAATATGAACATGTGAAATGAAGGTATGATCAAGCCTGATACATGATGTCTTGGGCAGAGCTCACATGGGATGACGTCTAGGTTTTCTTCTCAGTACCGAAGACAGAGTGGTTAAAGAAAGACAAGGGCAGCCTGAAATAATCAAGCTAGAAGTTACAAGCTTTGTTCTACTATTAACAACTATCTGTAGAGCCCACTGCAAATCATCACCTGTCAGCCCCAGACATGTGGCAAGAGTCTGCTACTGCCATCTGCATGCTGTTTCCTGACTGCGACACTGCTCATATTGCCTGTTTTGGATAAAACAATTTTACACAAACTGTGCTTTTTTACAGACATTTGAAGAACCCCCACACGATATTACAGTGTTATGTTACAAATAAGTATAAAGAATTTCATATTATGAAAAATTTAGCACTTTTCTTCCCACCAATGGCATCTCTATCAGTTCAGAGAACTGTGGGGTGAATCAGATTCCTACTCACATCATTCACAACTGAACACAAAATATATGTAATGCGTGGGAAA
This sequence comes from Passer domesticus, assembly GCF_036417665.1. Classification (NCBI taxonomy): domain Eukaryota; kingdom Metazoa; phylum Chordata; class Aves; order Passeriformes; family Passeridae; genus Passer; species Passer domesticus. The sequence goes on along the minus strand of NC_087476.1, from coordinate 18,668,615 downwards.
AGGGGGTTCTAAAAACATTTTGCAAGCATTACCTTGAAGAGCTAAATTTAGCCTTATTTCTGCTATGGAGTTTTTGTGTTAGACTGTCAGTGTACAATTACAGAGGTCCCTTAAATCAGACATCTCCTAGATCATTTCATTCTCTTCATTTTATGGCCTCCACATGGCCCATGGAACCTGTTTTAGAGTTAAGGTAAGTACTTTGTGTTACTCCCAACAGCCCAGAGAATTTCTGCTACTAGCACACATAAAGTGTAAAACAAATTTATTAAATTACAATATTAATGCAAATTATGAAAAAACACCTCCTTTGTTTTAGGCTTGGGAATCAACAGTAGTCTTTTACTTTAGTTCTCCCATCTGCTAAACAGGAAAATTACATCCTTTAACACAGGAACACACTGAAGTTATATTAATGAGCAGATAAGAGCCACTAGGACACTAGGCAAGACTACCATAGAAAGTATTTCTACCCTGACATGGTCAGTATTTCTACATTCAGGACTAGATTTGAATCTTAGGAACTCATGTCTGAAAAAAAAAAAAAAAAGAAAAACCAAAAAAACTAAAGTAACTATCCAATTACTACTCATTTTGTGGGTACCAACCACTCAGAGTGGTAAACTAGGCAGTGACTGTGATCCTATATGAGATGCAATTAAAGACACATTTGCATTGCATACAGTACAAGGGGTTGTATTAAGATTGCAAAGACTTCTAGATTTTCCATCATTTATGGTTTGGATTTCACACCCTTAAAATTCTCCAAATGAAGTATTTCAAAATGCAAAAGGTTTTATCATTTATTTCAGAGTCCAAGAGAATAAACTGTCTTCCACTGATGGGGTTTCCAAGCCTCCACAGAAAGTCTTTATGCTCTTATATCTCAAAGCTAGTTGAGAGTACTTTGATATTCTTTGTCACATGCTCATCATGTTTTGGTAATGGAACTGAAACATCTTTTAATCAACAGGTATAAATAAATTCCATCATAACATGAATAGTGCCAGCCAAATTGGGCTTTTGTAGTCTATTAAACAAGTAAAATACTAATGACAATAGAGGTATACTAGTGTAATTTAATGGAAAGTGAAGCTCCATAGTCTATATTTGCAGAAGCACTCCTGTTCCTACTTGTTATTGAAAAAATTTTGCAGGGATTTTGCACCTGAATAACTTGGAAAATTTATGCCTTTCAATTTTTGTTTTTATTTTGCATTTGATCTTTGAATGAGTAACTCAGACTGTTAGTAAGACCATGTTTAGGAGGCAACATACCCTTTTCTGTATCTGTGAGATGAACATGTATGGTCCAATACCTTTTCATATCAGTCACCAATTTCCTTTTTTAAATATAAAATTTCTGGAAGGCCAGAGAGGATAGGAAAGTAAATTGTCTTGTAAGTAAATGCAAAATACTTTTAGAGGATGGAGGGAATTAATTGCCTACTACATGTGGCAGTCTCCTGAAGCATGACAATTCATAGATTGACAAGGAATAAAAGTAATATCTGTTGTAAAATTATCTAACCATTAGTCTTACTGGTTCTTTGCCAGGCTAACCCTTTCATAAAAAGTGGTTTAATGCACTCAGAAATATTTTAAAATTCAAGTTTTTTCTGCACCTCTTTGCTATCTGTTAGTTTGGTTATTTTAACCTTGTCTCACATCAGTAGATGAGGGTCTTGCATCTATTATGAGACTCTTCTATTCACAACATCCCAAGAGGTAAGAATATTTCCATTTTATAGACTAGGCAACAAACTATATTGAGAAGACTGGAGGGGCAAAGGAGTTTGGTGCCCTATCACTTCAGGAAAGTCATAGGCCAAAGTTTGACATTAGGCTCCTAAAAAATGTATGGAAAGAGCCTTGGGATGCCATGTTGGGATTTGTTGGGCCAATGTCTGAGTCAGGAGTCACTTCAAGTTAGCTGATACTGCACAGTTTTTGAAAGCCCCAACGAAGGAATGTTATTTTTTCTCTCTGACTGTATATCATGGTTCCTCTACCTCCTCCTGGTGTAAAATCAGCCTTTGCTCAAAAATGCACTTGGAAGAGTTGTATGGCAGCTTCTGCTTCCATTAATCCAGTGTCAGTGGTTAAAGCACTCCACCCACCTGTGAGAACATACTTTCAGTTCCTTTCTCTGATTGCAAGGAACTTGCAGTTCCCAGGTGAATGTTTTTACTACGAGGTTGCATACTGTGGTGATATATGATGTTTGTATGAAACTGCTACATTTTGCCAAAATAAAGAAGGAAATAGTAAGCATGAACATGGCTGGTTAGGTGCCATGGTGACTGGGAGGAAAAGCTATGAACCATTTTCTCCTCTGAATATTTAATACATGAGACAAACATTCATTGAATTCAGATAATATTTACTTAAGCCATTAGTCAATATTTTCCTCATTAAGGATGGCAGGATTTGACCCATTCCACAATCAATCCAGTGGCACCAGGTAAACAACATAGTTTTTAACTCACATTTTTCATACAGAAGGTTTCCTTAAGAAAATGGAATGAAATTTACAGATGCAGCACACATAATATTTAGATGTAATATTAGCTCCATTGGGAAGAAAAAAAATCCTGAAAGTTAACAAAAATTGATTGATGCTCCCTGACTGGAAGTGTCTGTAATTTTTTGCATGATTGCAATATGGAATATGTTAACTCCATGAACACCAGTCTCCTTTACAACTGCTGTTGCTATTCTAACCACATTATCAACCTCACACATGTTTACCTCAGGGATATTTAGCCAGCCATAATTGACTTTTGCACAAAAAGAAAGCTGCAGGCAAGGTTTAATCCTTTTGGGCTTGCCTTCTCAGTAAAATAAACAAGTATCTAAGAGAATTGTAACTAGATAAAGTATAAAATCAGAGCATGGGGTGAACCTGCTCAGTCTTCTTCAATTTAGTAATTCTTAAAATTTTCACAATTAGGATATCTGGAAATTAACATCTTTACATGTAAGATGTTACAAATAAACAGAGAATTCAGCATCTCCACTTTCAATAACAGCATTCCTCTAATTGTTATTTAACCATGTCAGATTCCTTTATGGAGGTGGAGTTTTAAAAAGCCTGTTGTACTAATATCACACTAAACTTTATCTGATAAGGTTAACGCCAGGTAGCAGTGATTGCACATAAACTCTAGGTGAGATTAATCTTGGTGAGATTAATCATTGATATGTGGTAGGCAGTGTCATGGTTTAACTCCAGCTGTCAGCTCAGCCCCCCCAGCTGCTCAGTCCCTGCCCAAGGAGGATGGAAGGATGGTGTGGGATATTTCCTTGGTCAGCTGGGGTCATATGTCCCAATTATGTCCCCTCCTAACTCCTTGTGCACCCCCAGCCCCCTCTCTGGTTGGTGGGGTGAGAAGCAGAAAAGCTCTAGAGTCTGTGTAAGTGCTGCTCATCAGTAAAAATATCACCCCTGAATTATCAATACTATTTTAGTCACAAACCCAAAACACAGCCCCATACCAGCTACTATGAAGAAAATTAACCTTGCCCCAGTCAAAACCAGCACAGGTGGCTAAGACTGATATTCAGCACATTTTTTAACCTCATGCTACCAGGGAAAGGAAGCAGGCCTGCACTGCTTTTCCTCACACACCCTATTCCCGGTTCTGCACAGATTTGTCTTGTGCGGATACCAACACTTGTATGAATATATGGTAAATTGTTCAGGGAGCTGATCTGGCTGAAAACCAGCCATTTTCACCCAAGGTTGGTTTTAGCTCAGATCCACTCACCACATGGTGCATCTCACACTTCATGATGAGCACATGAAGAAGGGGGAAGACTCCAAGAGTGTTTCTTCTGACAGCAGGGCCAGCTTAAACTGATAATTCATCTTTCTATTCAAATAGTTGGAAAGAAGCATACTCTAGAGTTGCATCTTTTCCTCGCTGACAAAAATGCTCAGAATATTAGCTCAAGCTTAAATTTCTACTTGCAGATATCTGAAGTGAGAGACATCTCATCCATGAGCAAAGCAGGCCATACTATGATAAAAATTCAAACCAAAGTATTATTTTAGGGTTTTAACTCCCTGGATCAAGCCAATCATCTCAAGTGTAGGTAAAGGCAACCAGTGCCAGGCTATGCAATAGATGAGAAGGTAGGACAGCTGGGATAAAATTGTTGTTTCATAAAATGAACAGCAAACTTCCTGTTGCTGTACAGCACATAAGAATTTTATCCTACAGCCCTATGTTTTCATCTGGTTTTGTCCTTTGCTTAGCTCTTAACAAATCAATTAACTTACCTCTCCTTTCTCTGTTTGTAAAATGGTCATTGATAGGACTGTATTTTAAAAATGCTTTCTAATAATATGTATGAAGGAAATATTTAAATGTTAAGTACATCATTATCTATTATCTGACAGGTCATCTGCTCTACTAGCAGAGCAATTACAGAAAATGTCCTATATATTTATAGGCAGATAAATCTAGATTTAAGTGAAAAGATTGAAAGAGGGGGGAAATGAATTATTTCCTTAATTTGCTATTTCATATATGAAATTTTGTATAAAAGCTTTTGTAAACTGTTCTCTGACCTATGTTATAAATCCTATTCCCTGCAGGAAAAACAAAAAAGCCCAACCACTTGACTTCTAACTTTCATCACTATTCAAGTAACTGTGGTCCATCCAAATATCTATGTGGAAACAAGCAGCAGGTTTTAACCAGACAATTATATTCTACACACAAAATAATAGAAGGAAGTTTGATTTTCTAAATATAGCAATTTGGGCTGTTCCCAGCATATACAATTATTGTAAGCATATGTGTGTGCATAGGGGAGGTGTTGTACTGAGTCAGGCATGATACTATTGTTTTAAGCAAAAAGCAGCAATCATGGTATGAAAGCCTGTAGAGATACTATAGATATCTATAGATAAGATATAGATATCTATAGATACCTATATATAATTATAGATATACATATAGATAATATCTATAGATAGATGTAAATAGAGATATTTCTAGCCATATAAATATAGATGCTTCAACCTTTTTCTATTTTCTTTTTTTTCCCTGAAAATCTATGAAGCTATCATTGAGTAAAAAACATTGAACTGAGTACCTTAAAGTATTACTGTAGGTTTGCAGAATGTAGCACAACTTTGCTTTATTACTAGTACATTACACTCATAATGTTAGAGCAACCAAGTAGTATTTGGCAAGGGGGAAAAATGCCAGTCTCATGAGAAGTCCCTGACAGAGCCCTGCCTTCCCTCAAGAAATTAAAACATGACTCCAATGATGACAGGAAAGGGTAACAAACATTTGAATACTAAAGGCTGGAGATGACTGAAACAAAAAGGGAAGCAATAAGATGGGAAATAACAACAGCAATGTGGGTGAGAAATAGAAATCATTCCTAAAGGGTGTTGTGATGTATAAGAAATCCAGAAAGTCAAGTTGTAAAAAAAGAGGTCAAAACCCAGTATCCTCTGAGTACAGAAATCTGTAAGAATATCAGCTTTAATAAAATGTACACTGTCAATATCTAGTTATGGCTGAAAACTCAAAAAATACAAAGTTGAGTCTAGTTACATGTTAGAAGAAAATCCAAGTTTTTCTCACCGAATGTCTTCTGTAGTGATGGCAATCGGAAATAACAATATTTGATGAATAAAAATAAGGGTATTCTAATGAAATATATATACACACAAATCTTAATTTCTTTTATCAAAGTAAATACAGGACCATAAAATGGTTAATGTTGGAAGGGACCTCTGGATGTGATGTGGTGCAACTCTCCATTCATGAGGGCTCACCTAGAGCTGTTTGTCCTGGACCATGTTCAGATGGCTTTTGAGTATCCCTGAGGATGGAACAGGGAAGTTACACCACAACTCCAGAACTATCTCTACAGATACTTTTGATTGTCATTCCATAGAAGGATGAGGAGGACTTCCAAAATATCCTCAATATCTTCTTATAGACCTTAGAAAAATCTGGGGTATGTTAAATCACTATGTTAAATGGTTTTTGGGCAGGTTCTATTATTAAGGGAGCACCAATCCCTTCTGCAGATTGTGAGTCTGAGAATAGAAAGCTGTAGGACATATGTTAAAAATGTCAATATATCTCAGTTTAAACTTATGTATAAAAATTAGTCTAGGTGCATGGAATCTAGAGAGATTGAAAGCAGAAGTTGAGCCTGCATTGAAACTAATACACCATAGAAAATATAAAGAGATACTACTAAATATGCTACATTAAAGATAGTTTATTATTCATCATCAATTTTTAATACATCGAGATTTTTCACATATACTTATGTAGTTGCAGAAAACGGGGAAATAATTTTTTTCTTAAATCATTAAAAGATGGATTGTTCCTATTTTGGATTATTATATGCCATTACCAGTCTAAAATCATTAAGAGGTGATCAAATCTTTTATTACAGTGTTTCTAACACCTTCCAGAGTACTTGCGAAGCTGAAATTTGTTTTCATGTACATGAAAAGACAAAAGTCTTTTCACTGTATTTTAAATCCCACGTGAAGTTGAATTATATTTCAAGAATTGTCACTTATGCATTGGTTGTGTGATTTGTCAGTCACTGGGCTGCTGTTATTAAGGAATGAAAAGGCAGGAAGCAGCAACTCAACCAAGTAACGTGTTATGCCCTGGTCTGCTTGGTGGGCTTAGGGGAAAGTTGTTTGATTTACTCCAGGCAGTGCACAGGAGAAACAAGAAAATTCTCAAGATGCTCAATAACAAACTTTTACTTGCAAACTTTAGAATATTGAGGTACAATATGGTACTTGACAAATTTTAAAATGTAGTCATTTTGGTTAGAAATGCAACAAAATGAAAACAAAAAAATAATGCTTAACAAAATGTATAATAGAAAGGAAACAGAAAAAAATAAGAGCAGAAATGTATATAGTCTTCACTTTTAGATCCACAAATAAGACTTGATTGTTGCAATTTTGATGTTGGTCAAACTGATGGGGGCAGTCCTGGTCTGTTGGGGTGGGGGAAACCCATGAAACACAAAGTCTGGTGGGTTAATATGCTCAGGCTCCCTGGGATTCCCCAGGTGCCTCTCCTGGGGTGGAAAGTTTTACACTGCATGATATAATACTGTGAATCATTGAACACTCTGGGAGTCATTGACATCTTCTAAGACATGACAGCTGCCTCTTAGTGTCACAGTTTATCAGTTATGGGCCATCAGAAGAGATGGACCTTCAGGCTTATGTCCTGCTACTTTCCTGAGGGGAGTTTTCACACCTAAGCCATCTGTATAAGAACAATTAACACGATGAAAAGCACAATCCCACCTCACAGGAGTTGCCTCTTTGTTTAAGAACAATTCTGCAGTGTGTAGGTCCGCAAATTAGGGCCATTTTGAATGTAATTTTCTAAAGAACATCAGAAATGCGTGCAGGTTGTAGCACACATTGGCAAGGTGTAATGGAGTTGAGTACATATTCTAGTCCTCAACCTCCAGCAGAGTATTCCAGAACACAACAACATCTAGAACATCCTCTGGAGCAATCTAAAGCAATCTTCTTCAATTCTCTACTAAATTCAGTACACTGCAATGCCCATCAGTCAATAACACTGAGACTGAGGGCAGCGTGGCAGCCAGTTGTTTCATTTCTTAGGGAAATAGACATTTTAATGAACAAATATATGAGAAAGTTACACTTTCTTCCCTCTCCAAACCTTCCCATTTCAATCATTACATTTATATTTTGATCTCACAGAGCCTATTTTCCATGTACATTGTAAAATGTCCATTGGGAGCTATTCAATGTATGAATAAATAATTCTCTGTATGCTATAACGTAGGTCTCCTAATGGCACCACAAATATACTGATCTCAACCATCTACTTATCAGCATGGTTGTCTACATCAACACATGTAAAAAACTGCAGTGTACAATGGCTAGCAAACCACTCAGGACAGCAAGGGGAAACTTGCAATGAAACATTGTACCAGAATTTGTATAATTACAGGCGTCTCAAAGAGATAAGTTTCCTGTCTCTGCTTCTCTTTTAAATTTCTGCCATCTAGCATGATCAAGGGGTTATGCATCTGAATCCCAGTTTTCCCATATGCTAGCCACAGGTTATCCATTTGTTTGTGGGGTGGCTGCAGGCTTTCCCATCCTCATGTCCTTTATTTTATTTCCAGCTGCCCTGAACAGTGATCAATAAGTTACCAGTCTGTGCTACAATCAGTTTCCCAACTAATTTCTGCTCCTACAAAAAAAAAAAAAAAAAAAAAAAATAAAAAAAAAAAAAAAAAAATAAAAAAAAAAATCTTATTCTTTTTAAATTTTTTATTACTTAGATCAATACAATCAGAGTTCTGAGTCTGTCTTGCCTCCTCTCAGCCCAGGCAGCTGTGGGGACCAGCTGGTTTCTCAGTAATGTTCATGCTAAGAGAGAGATTTTTTCCCCTCACACCAAGTTCTCCTAATGACTTCCTCTGAGATGCCAGGGTGGCCTTGCATCCTTCACCACAGCTCACTCTCTCTGTCCTGCCATATCCGCTTTATAAAATGATGCCTTCCAATTTTAGGCCCATTTTTTTTCCCCATGAGTAGTGAATGCTCTGTTAATCTTTAGGAATGGTCCTCCCAAGAAGGCTGTAACTTCTATTTTAAGGAAGATTATAGTCTGGGTGAATGAATTTTATGACCGCAGTTAGTACGATTTCTAATCTGCCTTTGTTATCTAAGGTTTGGTAGAAGGTCACAGAAGTTTAAATTCTGGACTACCTTGCCAGAAATCATCTGCCTGAAGAGTTTTAAACTTCCCATCCTTTTACAGATCTGACCCTGTATTACTCTGCATGTGTTCTCTGTTTCCAGAAGCCCTCCTATCCATAGCAGAAATTCTGTTTATATTTCATATACTTGTCAGACTTTATGTAGTTCCTTCATATCCACGTGTTTAGAAAATCTACATTTTTTCATAATTCCCATACAAGACTCAGCCTAACACATAACAACAACTGAGAAATATAATTCCAGGCATTAAATCCAATATGTATAGGCTTTTATTATAGAAACTGCATAATTATAAAACCAGCTGAAAATAATCCATGGTGTTACTATTCAAAATATTCTGGAACAAAATCCCCTTCTCCTCCCCCTCTCTTCTAAAGTATCCTAACATTTAGCTTGAAAAAAAAAAAAATTCTTGAAGTGTTAAAGGTATGTCCCAGCAAACAGTAAACAAATCATCACACATAAAATGGGTTTCATTTGTGTTAAAGTACTATCAAGATTACTTCCACTGACATGAAAGCCAGATTCAGGAATTAGATCTGGAATGGAGTATATGTTTTTCCTGGAAAAAAATGTGCATTTGCAGTCTACACTAAGGAAAGGAGGAAGTAAAGTGAAAGCATCTACAAATTAAAAGGAAACTTATTTGAAACAATTATCTTAGATCTGTAGAATCACCACAGTTTCTTAAAATTGAAGTCACAGTGTCAGCTTATTCAATGATTTCTTTCTTTTATGGTATGTTTAAAATCACTTAATCTAACAAATTAATAAAAATAGTAATTTTTTACAATTTGCTGTTAATATGCCTATAACTTAACAAATATATTCTGTAAGTTTTTGTTTGTTGTATCCCCAGATTAAATATAAGGCTATAAAAAGTAAATAGCTCATTTAATGTTCAACTTCTCTTGTTTAAACTTGATGAGATTTAAATTATATTGTAAAGAAACTAATTGGAAATCTTATAATTTCCTAAAAAAAATATGTATAGTACAATTCAATGTCTAATAAAAGGTAGAGCACTATTTCAAGTTTAGGAAATTAAATATACTGGGCATCTGAATTCAATTCAGTATTTACATTACTAATATGGATATCCAGAAAAAACAAGCAATAATTTATGTATATAACTTTAGGTACCAGAGTTTGAAAAATTGCCCAAAAATCTATGTTAAAGGATGAAAAAAATCTTCAATCAATATGCATAAGCTGTGCCTGCCTCTGATAGGTGGCTGTGATAAAATAAAGGCACCAGGTCAAGAAAATAGTTTTGTCCTGAGGTGCTCACTACCGAACTGCAAGCCCAGTGGATAGTTTGAGGGCCAGCAAGACAATTATTTCCATGTCAAGTGCAATTACACTGTACAGGTATTGTCAAATATGTTGATCAAAGATTATGATTTTGAGATGAAAAGTGACAGTTACCTCTAGAGTAGCGCAAGATAGTTGTTTACTATGTGTCATGGTGAGCACAGGTAAACACAATTCAAAAAATTACTCTTTCAAAATCAACTAGAATCAATCTATGAAATAATGTCAAGGAAAAAAAATTCTCATGAACAATTAGATAAAATTTCCTCTGAGATTTATTTAATGAAAAGCAGCAACCATCCTTTGCTTCACAGAAGTGTGTGTCACCGCAAAGGAGAAACCCCCATCGAATTATTCAGCAGAAAATGGGCTCTCTGACATGAAACAGGGAAAATTGTTTCATAAATCAATTTTGTGCTAACCTTCTAAACAAAAATGCACCACACATTTGAGATGCAATTACTCTGCCTTGTACATCTCAGAATAAGGTGACTTGCTATTCATTGGGAGGAGAGGTGAGAGTTGCTCTCAGTTCCCTGCACTCTACATAACAATCTATGATCAGAGAAATTAAAAACATTCACAACAAATACATGGTCCTCAACTCTCATGCACAGGTTTGTCTGAAACCCCTCCATGCAGCATTTCTTCACACTGGGGCCAGTGACAAGCTCAGCGCCATCCCACAGCAGCAGCTGCTGGCTGTGCTTGCTTATCTGCCTCCCACTGAGCACACCAGATAAATAATTTAGACCCAGCCCTTTCTGTTGTGTGTATGGTTAATGGACGCTTGCATCTGCTTTCCAGAAGCTTCTAGAGTAAGGAGTATTTAAGTCAGAAGCGCAAATTATTTTTATTGTATTATCTTCTTCAAACAAGAAAATAATCGTAGGGGCAAATCAGTGTTTGCTTCTAAAGAAAGAATGGTGCAAACACTACTATTTATACTGTCTTAATACTGCTGCACTATTTGCCCCACTTCCTAAAACTGTGTTAGAGAGTTTACAAGGAGATACAGAAATGAGAAGGTCTTTTGCCTGGATTTCAGGAAGTAATATGAAAAGACAGCAAGAGATGGGAGCTGGTAGGTAAGGCTGGTTTTGGTTGAGAGAGCGTTAATTTTCTTCATAGTAGCTATTAAAAGGCTGTGTTTTGTATTTGTGACCAGAACAGTGTTGATAATAGAGATTTTGTAGATATTGCTGAGCAGTGCTCACAGAGTCATGACCTTTCTTCTCCTCACCCCAGCACACCAGCAAGGAAACTGGAGGTGCACAAGGAGTGGGAGGGAACCCAGTCAGGACAGCTGGCCCCAGCTGACCCAAGGAATATCCCACACCATACAATTTCCTGCTCAGCACATAAAGGTGGGAGAAGTAGGAGGAAGGCGAGGGGGATGTTTGAATTGATGGCATTTATCTGCTCAAGTCTCCATTATGTATGATGGAAACCTGCTTTCCTGGGCTGACTGAACGCCTGCCCATAGGAAATGGTGAATTAATTCCCTTGTCTTGCCTTGCTTGTGGGTGTCTTTTGCTTTACCTATTGAGCTGTCTTTAGCTCAACCCATGATTTTTCTCACTTTTACCTTTATGATTCTCCCCCTTCATCCTGCTGGACAAGTGACTGAGTGGCTGTGTGGGCCTGGGGTTAAATACTGACACAAGCTAATGGTTTACAGCAATCCCAGCCCTCCAGTTCCTAGGGCTCTGAAATGCTCCTACTTCTACACATAGAACATGCTCATTTTCTGTGTGAGTGCTCTAGTCATCAGTACTGCTTTTGCCCCTTTACTGTACTTGTTTATTTACATTGAAATTTGCTTGGCTTGCTCACTCCACAGGGATGGTTTGGCTGAGGTTATTTTAAACATGATTTTCTCTCACAGTACCAAGAGCACACAAGAGCAAATCCTTGAGCCAGCTGTGAACCCAAGTGCAGCAAGTCCAAAGCTTCTTGGGAAGAGGCTGCTTTTTACCAACATCTTGTAGTCAACAGAAGTTAAGTAAGCTGAAAGGAAGTGTTTTCTTGATGAGACAGCTATAAATCAATAAATAAGGGATTAGAAGGATATTCAAAATGAAGGTGTCAACATGGGAACACACACACATACAAGTCAGCGTGAACGAAGGAAGCTAGTGGGTTTACCAGAGATGATGCTATTTGCATAATACATCAGTTTATACTTTCACAAGGATAAACACAAAGATGAAAATTTATTTGCTTAAATCCAAGCTCATTAAATAGTAAATATCAAATTACTAATAGTTAGCTTAGGTAATCTTTATGGAGGAGGGATTAAATTTACAAAACTGCTCGGCTTTGCCCTGCCAAATCTGACACCAACACACTAAAAATGTCTTCACTTCATTACTAATTCTGGTTTTAAACCCTGAAGCTATGGTTTCTTTACTACAGTGTTGGGGTAAATTCCCCACTGATTTAAAATATATAACTCTGCATATTTCTATATTATTCACAAGTTATAATATTAATGCTTTAATGCTGAAGATAAATTAATAAATATCATTGCTGGCATGAAATACATTAATTACAAGGGTTGAAATATATGGCTTGTAGTCACTTCATCGTCTGGTGTCAAAGCAAAAAGCATCATGCCTTTCTTCATCACATCATCCTATTCTACTTTTGTCCTTATATATATTATGTCTGCTTTTGTGGCACGTGATATCCATTCAATTAAGTAATAGTACTCCACATGTGGTAAGTGCTCTGCTCTAGCTTTACATCACAGCACAATGTGCCATGTATTAGAAACTAGACAATGATCTGATTTACAGTGTGTATGACCCTACATGTGAAAACACTGCTCATATATTGTGCTTTTTGTATCTATCTCTTAGTCATCTACTGCTCTTACCTGGCTTTAAAACTGTAGGAATTGCACAGTGAAAACAACTTGAAAGTTCACAGCATCCTGCAGGAGATGAGGCATTATAATGCACATCCTTGATTCTCTGCAGGATTCAGCAGACAGCAAATCTGTCAGGGCAGAGTCTGCAGGGAAACTGCACTTTTCAGCCATCTCTGTTGTATGTAATCCACATTAGATGATGCAATAAGATACACAATTGTCAGAACAGTCCAGAGTTGTTCCCTCTTGCTTCAAATTATATGTGCAAAGACAAGAAGACTGACGTAGAGTTTGTATGTTTTGGAGCTGAAATAATATTGTCAACATGAAACATCATAAATTTTAAAACATCAGCTGTCATGGCTGATCTTATACAGCTGCTGAACAGTAAGCATTTGTGCTAAAATATCACCACATAATATAACAGCTCTGGTAAGTGTTGGTCCATGCTTTTATCTATATGTAGTAAACAGAAAAAAATAAATAAGCATACAGTATTGTGAACACTCACAAGCAGATACAACTTTAAGTAAATGCTTGAAAATGAAACCTTAATAATACTGACTTCAGTAAATCAATATAGAACTTTACAGATCCTGAACAGATGTTATTGTCCTGCAACATTTCTTTAGAAAGTACACCAGCACAGCAACATCTCCAGATTTTGGGCAATGCGCATTGTGACAGAATCATCAGCCCAGCTGCAATTCAGATTTCCTTCCTTTCCCAACTTCTGTCCACAATGCCTGTCTTAAGGGTCTTATAGGTAGGATAATCTCTCACCCTCTCTGGAAACTTCTCCAGCAGTAAAGCCTGCAGAACCATGAGCTACCCTTTGGTACCATGAGAAGAAATAAGCAGCATAGGCTGGAATCATATACAGGAACTGCTTGGTCCAACTTTGCTGCAGCCAGAATGGCTGGATCTGGCCATGCCTATATTTAAAATGTAAGCTAGTTGGACCAGGTGGAGTGGACTTGTGTGGCTGGTACCAAATAATGCTTTGAGAGGACAAGAGTTTCAATTAAAACAATCAGTAAACCTGTCACTCCATGTTGTGTGTAAATACCTCCAACTGCCCAGTAAAATGTTGAGAGGAAATGCCCTGGCTCACTTTTCATCTGTGTGGGATGTCTGACCCAGCCAAGGCCCATCACTGTGCAGAGTACTCGTTAGCTCAGCCAGCACTGCTCTGGCTCGATGCTCCTTCCACAAGTGCAGGAAACACCACAGTGCAACCCTCAAAGCTCCCCTCATGCTGCACCTCCCAGCTGGGCCACAGAGACCCTCAGGAGGAAACATTTCAGCTACTGTCAGAAAAACAACTTATACTTGAAATAATGGGAAGCAGATGACTAAACAGATCATAAGAGGTGACCAGCTTGTTGACAGGTGATACAGCTGGGGGAGATATGTGTAAAGCACACACAAACTCTGACAGTGGGTTGCTTTTAGAGGAGTTAACATATGTTGCATGACAAATAATGAGACAGGAAACAATGAAGATTATATTGAGGATTTAATTTAAATAAGAATACGTTCTTTAGAAATGTATTCTTATATAATGACAACCATGCTCCTGTTTAGAAGCTTTCAGCTGCTTTTTAACATGACTGAATAACAGACCTTCTCTTTTATGTATCAATAACTTGATGGATGCAAAACTTTTAACTTGAGAGAGTTCACATTTTTAGTCATTATTTGAGGGTTATTTGGTGCAGAGGTCAAAAGGTGACAACTTCCATTACAGGGTTGTTACTTGCAGATCAGGCAGAGAAGTGGCTCCAGAAATGCAAACTTCAGGGCCACACCTCACACGTCTCTCAGATAGCTGCTGCTGTTCCCTCCCACAGAAATTTCCCATCCCATTAGTACAGTAAATTATTTTACACTACATCAGTAATGCAAAATTACAACCCAAGAAATGTTAGCACTAAAAGAAAATCTCTACTTCTCGCTCTTTTAAAATGTTTAACAGTGAATTCAATGCTTGTCAAATTTGCTGGAAGTCCTTTTATACACAGGTGAGGCAGCCTGGCTGCAGGACAGGAATAATCCAGGAGTTTGCACTCTCACTTTGACCAAGTGTAAGGAATGGCCCCAGGATGTGGTTGTTTATCAGGCTAGTTAGGACAAGTGTTTATATTTGCTGCACTGAGCACCTTACATTGTTTTAGATCAAAGAATTACAAACTTTCTCATCATTTAAGAACCAGCTTCTTATTTAAAAGAAAGCAATGGTTATTTGGCTGTTCTTATAATGGCACCAAGATTTGGATTTAAAGGACTGGTCTCTATAACAGGAAAACCAAAGGGTGGCAAGTAAGGCCAAGAGGGTGATTTCCTGCTTTCATTTAGTCCCTGGAAATGGGTTGCTTCACAAGAGTGAAGAAAACAGATTAGTATTTGTATATCCCCTTCAATCCCATTGCAGGCAAAGCTGTGTCAGCTGCAGAGGTTGCTGGCCCCAGCCCTGTTGCCAGGATTTTTAGTGAAAAAGCCTCTGCTAGGATTTTTCCTGTCCTGAAGAGCTGAGGGCCTCAGGAAAGAAACGTAAACAATAACTGTCTGCTGCTGTGGAGTGCCACAGGTGAATCTTCCATTGGTCCATGTGGATTGTTTTCAATCAGTGACCAATCACAGCCACCTGTGCCAAGGCTGTGAGCAGTCACAGGATTTTTGTTATTGATTCCTGTTCTATTCTTGTCTTTGTAGCCTTCTGATCTCTTTCTCTCTGTTCTTTTAGTATAGTTGCAATGTAGCATTTTAGTATAATATATATCATAATAAATCAGCCTTCTAATCAAAATAGAGTCAAGCCTCGTGTCCTCGCACCAGGGGTTGTAGTTTAAGCAAGACAGCCCCATCTGCCAGTCCCACTGCTAACAGCCCACCAGCTCCTCCAGCCTACTGGCAGAAGGGTTTGTGTGGCCATGTCCCCACCATCCCTGGCAGAACGAGCCAGCTTAGCCAATACTGATTATTTCAGCTCTCAGGGTTATTTGGCTCATTGATACTGGGATGGGTTTGGATGCCATTACAACAGCAAGCCATCAGCAGTGCTGTGGCAGAGCAAAGAGAGGATTACAGGGATCTGGGGCTGTCTGGAGGCATCACCTCCTCATCTGGCCCCAGAGCACCTGGAAAGAGTGCACAGAAACCAGGTGAGTCTGCTGGGGAAGCCCAGTTCAAACTAATTACTTCACAGGCAATCGAACAATCATCAGCTGATAACCACTTTTGGATATCGTGGATCTGACTGATTCACATGAGAGACCAAAGCTGAAACTCTCTGTAGGCAATAATCAAAGCTCTGAGCCAGCTAATTCCCTTCTGTTAACACTGCCTACGCGTGCACAAACACATGCACATGTTTTCTCTCTCTTTTCCCTTTGTCTGCCACCTTGAGCTGTGGCTGCAGTTCCAAGACAGGGTAGGGTGAGCACTCTGTATTCTCTGCTGCTACCCTGACATGCAGCGAGACCAACCTCTAGGTATTAGGGCCTGGAACATCACTGATGGTAGCAAAATAAAAAGGTTTGTTATAAATGAATTAGCCAATTTGATTGATGCTATATTTTTTATAACCTAGGAAAATCAAAAGCACCTCTATATTGAAAACATTATCCCTTGCAACTTACAGCATCAGTGAGCATAAGATATATTGGTAGGCTTACTCTTTTAAGATGTAAGAACAGGGCTCCTGTGTATGTTTGCAAAGCAGACCAATTAGCAGAAAAGGATTCTGTTCTGATATTTTTGTGCAAGAAGAAACAGGCCATACTTTATTTTCCTTTGGTGTTATGATTTCCAACCCTCATTGTCTATCACTTTCTGGGTAGTAAATTACTGCTTCTTTAGCAAAGATTCAGATCCACACACCTTAGCAGCTCCCTTTCAAACTTTCAACAGTGTATCTATAAGAAATCTCGTAACAAAATTACACAGTGTACAAAATTACATAAGTAACAATAGCATTACTTCCACATGGCCAAAACTTTAAGAAATTTTTTTTTTAAGAAGGATCCAAAATTCAGTCACAAAAGTGCAATGCAACCAACAGTTCTTACAAGAAAAGAGGAAACCTGGGGAATGACTATTGAAAGTCTCAGCTGTGGACAGAATAGGAAACAAGTACAGAGCTTCAGCATGTGGGAAAAATGCAGGCACTTCCCCAAAGAATTTAACAAGGTAATTTTGGTAAACTCCCCAGTGAAATTAAATTGAAATTTCTACATATGAGGAATCTAGGTTCAGTACCTCGATAGTGGCAAAATCTTGTGTTGATTTTTCCAACTTCAGCTGAAGTTAATCAGAAAGCACACAGACTTGCATCCCAAGTCCCTTGTCGTGCAGAAATGAGCTGGAATGCCTGAAAAGCTAGGAAGGCAGGAAAACACAGAGTCTTTTCAGTCATACTATGAGGGCTAGCACTATCACTGGTTTAAACCCTGAGAAAATCAGTTTGTATGATGGTTGCCATTGTCTGTGCCAGAAGGGAATACAACAATCCATGAGGTCACCCTCAACTCAGTGTCATTTTATCTGTGCAAGCTAAATTTACTTACTTTGAGTCTGTGACTCCTCAGCATCTTGCTAGAGCTTTTCAGGATGAAGGGCAACAGGTTTGATTCTGCTTAATTAAAAGTAACAAGAAGACTTACATTGACTTGTACAGGAATAAGATAGTCCTAAGTTACTAAATCAAATGAGCATTACAACACTTGCAAAAGAGAAGGAAAAAAAAAAAGAAGTTAATTTTTCAAGGAAATAGCTAAAATAGCAATAAATTAGACAAAAATTTACCAGTAAGCTTTGTTAAATAGAAAGTGTGGATGCATCAATTTCCAGCAACTTTTCCAAAAGCATTTAAGTAACTTGGGAACTTCAGATCATTGCATCTTTTTGGAAAACTTCTTATTCTAAATCAGATTGCATAAAATCTGTAAAAGTTTCAAGGGATGGACGGACAGATGTCCAAATTGTTTTCTTTTTTGCATTCCTTGCTTGTAGCTTCTCCCTCTGTTAACTACCTTTTTTGCACCACTATTTTTAGAAATAAAAATAGAAAAAAGGAAAAAAGCAGTACTCAACACACAGCCCAGTTCAAAGCTCCGGTGGGTAGCAGGGAAATACTTTAGAGATCAGGTGAAATGAATTCAAGATGAGTGAAAATGGTCTTTGGTTCTGCTCTGCTACCTTTTACTGAAGATTCACTGCAGAGACGTGAATCATCTCCATCCACGCTGTGCTTTGCTTCTTGCAGACATTTTTCACAGATCCCTCCTGCTTCTTTCGTCTCCCAGTGTCAGACACGGTGATTTACCATTGGTCACTGTGGCATTAAGGGTTTACTACCAGTTAGAATAAGTGTGAAGGAAAAGAAACCTGCTGCAAAATAAATAAATAACATCAGGGCAGACGCTTTGTAATAAGGAATAACAATTAGGTAATAAAAGCAGGGGAAAATGGGAAAACACAGTTTCTGTTCACTTGGTTTACAGCATAAACCAACATTTTTTACTTTAGATCAACTAAAATCTCTGCTTAAAGTAAACTGAGAATACAATTAGATTCAGGCAAGTAGGCTCTTTGTCTTTTTAATAAGAAATCACCTTCCCAGCCAGAATGAACAATGAAATAGAAATAGGGTAAAAATATATTTTTTCTTGAATGCATTAATTATCAAACAGGTATAACTGTACAAGACACTAATGGAAACCATTGTTCACAGAAGAAGACAAACATCAACATGATAAAATGCTGGTTTTATAAGGTATATGAAACTTCAGCTCTCTCCTCCAAGTTATCCCCTCAAAAAATAAATCAAGACCACGTATTGAATATAATAACTGTGATTATATTTAGAAAATTGAAATCACTGTTTTTTAGAGAATTCAAGAAACCTAGGAGTGGTACCAGCAGCCTTAAATTTTATGTCTTCCTTCAGGGTCTGTAAATGCTTTTTATCTTTATGATAAAAGAGATAGCAGAAAAAATGAAGAATGTGTAGGAGAAATATGCACATTTTAAAGTTATCTATTTTACCTGAAAAGGAGTTTTGTCTTCTTCATTTATATATAATAGTCCAGAGATGCAATATATATTATTAAATTTTAATGCTAATCGTATGCTAAGAAAAGCATGCACCTTACTATAAACACTATAGTACAGGAGAGAACCAAATCACATGTAAAGATCACTCTATTTTTTCCCCAGTATTTTATACTTATGTTTAAACTCTTAGATGTGTCTCTGAGGTCTGTTAAACTCTCAAAAAAGACTTCAGCCAAACCCAGACTACACAAGGGCCTGAGCATCAAGTAAAATAAATTTAGGCAAAATTAAACAAAAAATTTTTACTCAAAAGTTAAAAAAAATAAACCTAAAAACCCAAACTGAATCAAATATAGCAAATGATTTCTGAGACTTTTCAAAATTCTGTTGGGCAATGAAATTAAAACTACAGATAATCCCAGGATTCGTTCCAACAAACATTGTATTAATGGTCTTTGTGATAGTTTTTAAAATATTTTCTGATTTTTCAAAGAAGCATATAAGTACCAAGAGCCAGTGGTCATTTTTCATTAGTAAGATGGCTGTTATTTTTGGGACAAGTCATTGTGCCTGGGATGGTTTTGAAGAATATTTCCCGAAAGATATTTCCCAAACTGTCATTCCAAGTAAAGAAATGGTGGATGTATGAAAGCAGCATTGTTTCCTTAGAGCTTTTATCACTCACGGTTTGAGCCCAAGGATTTAGTTTATTCTCTCCCTAAATTAGGTGATGTTGTGGGTTGGCACTGGCTCGCTGCCAGGCACCCATGAAAGCCACTCACTCCCCTCTGCAGCTGGACAGAGGAGAGAAAATTTAACAAAGGGTTTGTGGCTTGAGATAATGCCCAGGAGAGAGATCACTCACCAAATACCATCACAGGCAAAACAGGTTCAACTCAGAGATATAAAATGAATTTATTACTAACAAAATCAAAGCAGTATAATGACGAGCAAAATAAGCCCTTAAAACACCTTCTCCCCATCCTTCCAGCTTTAGTTCCTCCCCCTCAGCAGCGCAGGGAGATGAGAATGAGGGTTATGGTCAGTTCATCACTGGTGGCTTCTCCCACTGCTCAGGGAGAGGAGTCCTTCCCCTGCTGCGCCGTGGGGTCCCTCCCACAGGAGACAGATCTCCATTAACTTCTCTGCTCTCTCTCCATGGGTCTCCCACAGGGTCACAGCCTCCTCTCAGGCATCCCCCTGCTCCAGTGTGGGTCTCCTCCATGGGCTGCAGGTGGATCTCTGCATCCCTGTGGATCCCCATGGGCTGCGGGGGCACAGCTGCCTCTCCATGGGCTGCCCCACGGGCTGCAGGGGAATCTCAGCTCTGGTGCCTGGAGCACCTCCTGCCCCTCCTGCACTGATGCCTGCCTCCTTCTGCCCTGGTGTCTGCAGGGCTG
Organism: Passer domesticus; assembly: GCF_036417665.1. Taxonomy (NCBI): domain Eukaryota; kingdom Metazoa; phylum Chordata; class Aves; order Passeriformes; family Passeridae; genus Passer; species Passer domesticus. Next base: position 18,648,187 of record NC_087476.1, on the reverse strand, counting down.
TTCCTCTCACATGTTCTCATTCAGCTCTTTGGCTGGAATGACAACAATTTCTCCTTAACTATGTTATCACAGAAGCATTATCAACATTTCTCATTGGCCCAGCCTTGTCCAGCAGCACATCTGTCTTTGGAGCCATCAAGGACTGGCTCTGCCAGATGTTGTTGAAGCTTTCAGCATCTTCTCAAAGAAGCCACCTCTGTGGCCCCCCATGCTACCAAAAACAAGCCATGCAAACCCAATACAGGGAAAAGAGCCCCCTTTCATTATATAATTTCAAGGGATCTCTGAGAAGAAATGTTGCCAATAACTTTCCTTGCTTTTAGACCAATCCTTGGCATAGGCATGATTCAAGGCACCATCAGCCAGGCAGAAATTTTTGAGGCAGCCTCTCTGTTTCAGAGCATGAGCGACTTCTTCCTTTTTTACTTTTTTTTTTTTTAATCATCATAGAGACAAGCTGCTATATGCAGCTGCTCTTATGACCAAAGGCCAGTCCTGGGAACTTCCCTTTTACTAGTACAACCATGGCCAGAGGCTCCCACACACCACAGCCAAGCCTTTCCATTGAGACATCCCTCCTGGGAAGAGTTTGTGCTGTTCCTCCCAATAACTGCTCACTTCTTTTTTTCTGTGGACTACAGGAACTATTGCTGAAGGCTACCACTCCAGGTTCTGCTGTGGAGACAGATCTGAGCCTCTTGTTCAGCCATGGAATACATTGCTCTTATTTTAGATAATTTTCAAATTATTTCCTAACAGCAGGAAAGGCAGAGGATGGAGACTGCAACACATGGCACATGTATATCCACTTTGGATCCCCAGGACCCCCTTTGCAAATGAGATCTTGTACTTTATAGAGCTTTGTTTTCCCAGTAGTAAACTATTTAAATGGATAACCACATTTAAGCTACTCCTGGGGAAGAGCCAATTTAAGAAAAATCATCCAGGAATTCACTGCAAATGAGATGCTGCCTCTCCAAAGACTCTCTTCCATGCCATCATGGTGACAAGCTTGGGATCAGCTTCTAACAGAGAATACCAGAAAGATGGGAACTTGCCCATTATAACTTAAGATGATTTGAACTGTATAGACAAAAAGGGGTCTTCCCTCCAGTTTTCCCCCAGAAAACACCCCAAAATGACCTATGTATCTTTCATGGCAAATAGAAAACAGAAACTATGTTATAAATACCAAGTACAGCAAGGTGATTAAGGTGCAATCCTTTAGGGCAGTTAGCTACTATAAGGGATTCGTATGGACTCTGTATTTCACTTCAGTCACAGAAAGGTGGCTGATGCCCCAAGCCTGTCAGTATTTCATAGGCATTTTGACAATGCCCTTAACTACATGTTTAACTGTCACTCAGCCCTGAAGCCACCAGGCAGCTGGACTAAATGATTTTTGTAGACCCCTTCAAACTGAAATTTCCTATTGTACATCTAGTTTTATTTTTATAATTTTTATTAGACAGGCTATTGCAATGTTGTTATTATCATTATATATGTATTATTATCATTATATATGTATATGTAATACCCCAGTTGAAGATGGCAGAAAAACTGCTATTTATTTATTAGGAATTCTGGGATATCAGCTTTAAGATGTGTTTTCAGTCCACAGTTGGATCTATTCACAGGTGTTCACAAGCATTGAAACTTATAAATCTGCTGCACAAAAATTTTAAGCCTAGTGTTCACACAGAATTTTTAAAGGGCACTACTTAATCTGGTCAGGATCAGTATACTTAGCTGCTTGCATTGTTACAATGCAGAGAAAACTGCTGGTCAACAAAATCCAAAAAATACTTCCAAGGAGTAAATTGGCATTTTGTCTTAGGAGAACAGATGTAATATTCATGGAGCAGTACCTTGAAACAATCAACCTGTACTGATGGACAGAAGAGTTTCTCTCAGTCGTCAAGTACACCCACAATTGCAAAATATGTCTAGCCTGGAACTGATATATAAATATGTCTTAGGAACACACAGAAAACTCTCTGTTACATGATGGGTTCTGTGACTTCTGATGGGTTGCCCATCCACTCCAGCTTCCTCTTAGTGCACACAAGCATGTGTTACCCAAGAAATGAGAGTGCTATGTACTGCAATGGTGAGGTGCCTCAAATTAGCCCAATGGCTTAACTTTCTCTTCTGGTTGTTTTGAATTCAAAACTCACCCACAATGAACATGTTTATTTTTGATTGATTCGGTAGCCATTACTATTGCATTCATCAATTGGAGGCATTTCAAGGGTGATGAAGTGTATTAACTGAAACAAGTTAAATCAGCAGTCATCTCTGGAATTATTCTTTTTCACTTTCTTTCTTGAAGTAGTTGGCCTTGAGGTCTTTGATTAAGTCACCTGAACAGCATTTCATTGGTATTTCTAATTTATGACACTATTCTGCTAACAGCCATCCATAAATGATCAGGGCTAATCTCCATCTGTGGACATTTGAGAAACACTCCTTTATTCTTTACTGTTTGCTCTTCAAAGAGTGAAGGTGCTTCTACAATGGTTTGCTAACTCTGGAAGCTTGCCAGCCTTACTACAATTTTCAGCACTGTTCATGTGAAGAGCTGGATATAGTGCATAAATGTATGCCAAACTGGCTACAGGTCTATGCAGGAGGTCCACAGAGGTTAAAGAAACTTGTAGGTCAATTGTAAGTAGTTCAAAGAATCCTCCATTTCTGCACTTTTGAGATTTTACTTAGAGCTCCCTTATCTACCAAAATGAAATCCCATTTAGTACAAGCAGAACTTCAAAAAGTAGAGCTCCTATTTAGCTCCTAGAAATAACATCTTTCCTTCTTTGGCAACTACTGACCTGCTGGCCCTAGTGTCAGGAAAAAGTATTAATTATATTGCCACTTTTAATCGCATCAAGGGAGAGGTCAAATCTTAAATAGCACCATAAACAGCTTTACACAAATCAAAGCCTCCCTCTGTTAGAGCCTGCTAAAAACTTTGAGTAACAAATTCACAAAATCTATTTTGTTTTATTGTGGTGGGAACTTGGGAATTTTGCTTTATCACTCCAAGTTATTTTAAAATCAAAAGAACACAATTTACATCTAGAGTAGAGTGTTTGTGTACTAGCATTCTGTCATGGTTAGCTAAAAGATTCACCAGCCTTGCCAAAGTCAAGAGCCACCCTTGGAATTTAAGAACCTTTTTGAAGTTACCATTTGACTGACCTTTCTTGTCTTCTTAATGTCACGCGAGCCAGTGAACTGAAGAGTAAAGTTCAGCTAAATCCAAAACTGCGCTAAGAGCACTACACGCGCACTTCCTTCAATTTGCTTTTCTTCCTGTCGAGCATGACGAATTAATGGAGCCCTCTGAAGTTTACTGATGTAAAGCACTCAGCTGGATTCTCTTCCAAATTCAAATAACAGTATTCTTCTCTAGATCTTGATAACACTTTGAAAAAATTATGGAATTACCGCCCTTCGTGTTTCTCTGAAATAAAGGTGAAACCTCAGAAATACTCTTCTCAGGTCTCTATGCTAAAGCCATTCAGGCTCTACTGCCAATAACTGAGAAGAAAGCTTATTTCAAGACCTCCCACATCACATATAATCACAGCTTATTCCTTGTCTGATATGTTAATTGCAAGCATAGAACTGCAGATACTGACTGGTAGAAAAAAACCATTCTATATGTGCCAATCTGGTAGGACTCAAACCAGCCTGAGTACAGAAACTGTCAGCCTAGTTGTCAGCATCACATTATGCCCAGTAAACCTTGTATTGCAAACACACATTGTATTGCTTTTTATCAATGGTTATATCTTCTGAAGCATCCTTTAGAGGATAAAGCTAATATGATTAAGGCTAGAGAAATTAGACACTCTGCTACTGCTTCACTGGGACATGACAGCCAGATATTGGACCAAACTACACAAAACCCTAAAAATTAACTCTCCATTTACAGTACTTTTTGCTGATAGTCTTCTGATTCAGATATTTTAGGAGTTCTGCAGTATGAAAACTGGTTTGTTTGTTATTTTTTCCCTTTACAGGAAGGCTCACAGATGTGATACACAGAAAATGTGGTCAAACTTACTGACTGTCCCATGGACATCTGTTCTTTTGACTATTCAGCCCAGGCTGAAGTAGTCACCAAAGCTGCCGAAGGTTTTACTCAAAGCTCATAGACCATGTTTTTAGAAACGGCCAGCACTTAGTACTTCCTTTCATGTTTCCTTCCCTGCAGAGGGCTAAGTCCTAAATGCTGCCAGACACACAAGTGTGCTAAACTTTTAATCTTGCAACTCTGGTTTTATGCAAGGTTGTTCAGCTCATGGTGCACCAAGACCCTTAGGTCTCTTGACCAGAGCTGTTCCCCCACCCTGTGCTGGAGTTGGTACATACAGGCCTGTGCTTTTGTCATGACTGACCTCCAAAAGGCTCCCATCTATAAGATGAATGAAAGTTCCAAAAAAACCCCAAGTCAGGAATATCAGTACACATTTCCTTTATTCCTTGCTTCTGGTTAAGCTCTTGCTAATGTTGCATGCTGTTTCATTTTTCATAATTAATTTAAATTATAAATTCTTAATTTGGCTAAATTAAAAAAAAAAACACCACCTTTGAAATGAGAGTCAAGGACCTATTAGTCCAAAATTGTATTTCAAACAAAACCATTTCCTTATTTATAAACTTGTTGACAGCTACAGTGACCTTATGCTAAAATTCCTTTTTAAAGAGAGAAGAGTAAGCATGAGCCAATTACTTGTACACAAAGAAAAGCAATACCAAAAATATTATGGTTCTTATTTGAGATATTGAAATAATTTCATTATAAGGAAAACAAACACTCAGAAACCTTCACCCTCTACTATGCAGTTTTGTTGCACTAATTTAAACAAGTTAAAACAGTGGACAACCAAATGATCAGCAAAAGGTCACATCATAAAATTATGTTTTCACATGTTTGGGGCTTTCATAAAACCATCTGAAATTTTACTGTTTTATTTCTTCTTCATGTTGATTTTATCTGTCCATACTTGGGTATTTGGACATGAAACTAAATTCTTCTATGGTGTTGGAGAAGACAGGGAATGGGGAGATTCAGCCAAGAGCATTGGTCAATTATTTTGTTCCTGTTAAAGAACTTCCGTTATACAAGAGCCAAAATACAGTGAAATATTAATGTCACCACATGAATGTTCTGATTTTTAAGTGAAAGACCCACATGCCACCCTCTCCCACTCTCAAATTAGTTTAACTCCAACCCATAAAAAAGACCCCAAACCAAAACCCGCACTTATCCCTAAAAAAAGTAACCATTTTAATGGGAGTTAGTAAAATGTTCCATCTCCAACATTATCTGCTGATATAGCCCCAATACATCCCATATGTTTGCATATCCTCAGAATGAACAAAAATAGAAACTCATGTCTCATCTAGGTGGGAATTTAACCTATAGTATACTGGATAGAAGTAATTATTCTTCCCATTGGGAAGGTGGTATCTATCACCTTCAGAAGGTGCACACTCTGTGTTTTCATAGAGAGAGTTCAAAGTTCTGAATAGTAAAAGTCCATATTGGGTTTACATTTCCCCAGTCATCACCATTCTGGGCCATTGTCAGACATCTCAAGCACAGGTCACGGAGCAAAGACCTTGTTTCTCTGTCTCCTGCTTGCTGACTTCAGCCAACAAAGAGAATCTGTTCAAAGGAAGAACTGTGCAGAAGTTGGTGGATTTAGTAGTATTGTAGTTGACCCAAAAATCATGTTGTAGGCAATTCAAACTGGATGCTCAGGATCAGTAAACTTCAAGGACAACAATTTAACAATTTACAGAAAGTTAAGAGTACTAACCTCTCTCATGTGAAAAGACATAAATTCTTATTTGAAAGACACATGAAACAATAGTGATAAATACCACTGGAGAGACCCAATGGAATTAATAATTATCTCTCCATAACAAGACTTGGCTAGCCAGCACTAAGTGAGACCTAAGAGCATATAACAGGAAAAGTTTTCAATAGCTGCTTCACATGCATACAGGACTGGGGATGCTCACAGACTGGGTAAAAAAATGGCCATGCCTGCGTAATTAAACACTCTTATCAGGATGGGCATACACAAAGGAGCCAAGAGAAAAGAGAATCATATAACAATACATTTAGGTTATTGTATTTTTTGTAATAATAAATCTAAATGAAGCAACAGCAAATACCAAAATTTAATAAAAATTGGTAATGATAATAAAGCAACCATCTTGAAAAAAACAGCAACATTTATTCATTAATTATTTATTTCAAACTGTGTTTTCGTTGCTTATCTATTCCCCTTAGATGTAGTGTCTTCTGGTCTCCTAGTTAATCCAGCTTTATCCTGCGTTACATACCTGTGTTTTTGGTGAAAGACAGAGTCAGCACAGAGATTTTTTTAAAAACCTGATTGAAATAAAAATGTACTGTTTGATGCACCAGATTTATTTCCCAAACTGACTGAAATTATTCACTAAATTCTACTGTTTATTCACTACAATATTGTCTTAAGTTTATGAAAACCTTATACATACTAGAGAAAATGCAAATGCCCCCATGCCATTCTTGCCCTGGAAGAGCTAGGAATGGATGGGCATTTTTCAAACACGCCTAACCACCCCCAACTCAGCCATGAAGATCACCTGTGAAGGGTCATAACTACACTCTCTCAAATTGAAGGCTATCTGAAACAGTGGAAAGAAAAAAATCTTCCAGTCTAGTTTTGGAAGAATCTGAAGGAGGACATGACCGTGAGCTGATGGCTTCAGGAACATACAGCCATGGCAAGAAGGTCTGAACAGAAGCTGTCACCATGAAAACAGTCTGCAAATAGAAAGCCTGAGATATTCCTCACATTGCAGCAATTGGAGCATAGAAGAAACATGGAGATTCAAGGGAATAACTGAAAAGAGAAGAAAGCACACAAGCAAATGAGGGTTCGAAAATCAGACTCAGACAGGAAACAGCTATGTATTCTTTGCAAAGAGGATTGCAAAGATAACTGTACATGGGATAAGCCTTAATGAGAACAGGCCAAGGCAATCATATCATGGCATAATTTCAGACTTATGTAAGAAAATGTCTGAATTTTCAGTTCATAACTATTTCCTTGTTCCAGTATGAATTATATACATATATGAATTTTATGAAGGATTGGGAAAACTTATGGACATCTAGATGGACAAGAGCTTATCTAGGAACATGTATAAAAATTAAGGGCATTTTTATTATCTGGTGCAGTTGTCTGCTACTGCTAGGCCTATATTTAGCTCTACAGATTAAATCAAATTAGGTCAAAAGCCAGATTTTTCAAATATAATATTCTTATATAGTGTAATATCATCATAGCAAGAATCTATTCTGAGGAATTATCTGAAGCATACTGAAATCATAAGAAATGTTTCCAAATGATTCACTGAACAACAGGTATTTTTCTTAGCTTCTGCTGCTAGCATGTCCAGAGAAAAAGTGCAGGATATGTTCAGTATAGCTGTCAGGTAAGAATCCACTCAAACTAGAATTTGTCTCAAGATGATGTGATTATGTGCAAAACATGCCTCCCCCTCTGCTGCTTCTGTATCCTCTGAGGAACAGGTTAAAAATATATCTCCAGTTGAGTGGCTAACTTTGTAGAGGAATAAATTTTTTAAATTAACTAAACTTTGTATTTTGCTGTTTCCCCTCCTCTGCAAATTAATCAGGAGTAGCTTAAAATTTTTATGTTTTCATTCAAATCACAAATCAGACATATAGTCTGATTCTGAGCAAGTTTAAAAATTCCCTTACTGGAGATTTTTTTCCTCATTATCTGAATGGTTAAACATAGTATGATAGTTTTACATTTGAAAGAAACCCCCCCCCCCACACCAAACTATTTCCACAAATACTTACCTTACATGTATTTGACATTTACTGTTTCTATGAAAAATTCTTCCATCAAAGCTGTGACTAAAGAATGTCCAAAGTAGATGGAGGGACACAAACATGGAATGCAAGTAAATTCTGAAAGCATTTTCGCACTGTTCACCCACATTCCCTTATTTGCAAGGGCAGGAGCCATTGTGTCAGCCACTTATGGCAATCAAGAATAGTTTGTCACAGATGTCCTGGTAAGTTTTGATACAATATGAAATCAGCCAAGCTTCAAACAGGTCTTGGTCACTGGTTTGCTCTTGAGGACGCTACTCTAAGGCAGCCTTTAGAGACTGGCAGTTTTTATTGGCTTCACATCTCACAAACTAAGTATTTCACCCAGTCTTTTATATCACCTAGCTGTCCTTGCTCATTATCTATCTAGGTGTGTTAACCAGCATTTCTTATATGAAATAAAAACATGTTATTCTGACACTGTGGTTACTGTCTCCTAGCAACAGAACTTCTTCTTAATAAGACACTTGTTATTTTCAGGGGTCTATCATGAATACTTTAAATAGCCTTAGTTTTTTGTATACATTCCCTAACCTGATCAATTATTTTCTTCATAAGTGCTGACCTATGAAAATGTTTTATAATTACCATAATAGCACAATAACGTGCTCTCTAAAACACAAATCTCTTTGTACTAATGTTTCATTTCAACACTGCAGCTAAATTGAGTTAAAGAAAGTTATTTCTCACATTACCGGGGATTTCTGTTTAGCCAGTTTTATTCTCATGAGTACAGGTCCTCATAAGCATTTTTGTAAATTATTACAGTAGATCACAAATAAGCATACCATAAAAAGAGAGGAGAGATTCATGTTGTACTAGTTCTTTTCAAATAAAAACAGTGATCTTTCTGCCTTTGATCAAGACACAAAAAGTGGATGTTTAAAGGTGACAGTAGAAAAGAAAGGAAAGCTAAAATCGAAGAAAATTATGGGGAAAGCCCAATTGAAATTACTTAGACTTGCAAACTAGATATCTGGTAAATTTAAAACAAAATGCTAAGGTAACACAATATAATTTGTATCTGATGGACAATTTCATTCTTGTAAACTTTTTTTGTTCTTGTCAATCTTATAAAATTATACCTTCTCAGGGTAATTGTTGAATTCATGCAGAAATAAGTGCAATGCAATTTTACTTCTAAAGACAAATCATTCATTTGTGAGAAATGAGTTTGAAACAATATAATGAAGGTATTTATTACTTCAATAATTTTTAAAATTGGTCAAGGTGATCTAATGTTCATATTTTGGTGACAATGTAGACATCATTGCAATTGTCACCTGCCAAAGACTGGATACACATTTAAAGTTATGTATTTCACTAATGTACCAAGCTGCAATGTCAGTTTGCAAGCTGTCTGACTGCAGTTTATCTTCTCAGGTGAGCCTCAGGTACTTAGGTGGACCTCAGGTACGTCAATATGCAGAATGAGTCACCTAAAGAGAGGAAAAAGCAGCCAGAGGACAGAACTGAGCTCCTGTCCACCTCCAAATACACTGACAAGGTTACAAAAGCCTGCTTGGGAATAGAAGGCTCCAGAGCAGCTGAACAGGCAGGAAATTTCACAGGCAGGACAGTTTTCTTCGTTCCATACTGAAAAATGTGATAAAGAGGAGTTCATCTGGCAGCAGCTTCCTTTGGTAGCCTCTGACACCTTACTAACCCATGTCCCTCTGATCCTGGAAAACCTCGGGATGCTGGAGAGGAATATCTGGAAAGCTATGTCATAGAAGTCCCTTTTTCCTCAAGAACAAGGAATTTGATAAATCTGTAAGGCTAGCTGTGGGTGAGCTAAAATGCCACCAGGGACTGAGAAGGAGGGTTTGAGTTGAGAAGTACTGAAAAGTCTACTGCAGTAGAGAGAATTTCATGCTTCAGTTGGCTCCATCTTTTTCAAATCCCCCCTCCCAAGTCATCACCTTGACTGGGTAGCCTGAAAGGTTTTCCAGTCAATAGAATAACTGGCACAAACACTGTGCTATGTAAGCTAGTCTCATAACAAAATAAACCCACAGAACTTTTCAAAGAACATACTTGTAAAAAAATTGCCTAACAATGAACACTAGTTGCCTAAATAATAGGAAACACAAATTAAAGATATTCCTATATAGAGGAAAAAAAACCACTAAGTATTGGAAATGTAACTGAAACTCAATGGAATGAATTGTGATCTTAAGAGAATTCAAGTTTACCAGTGACACGGTACATCACTGTGTCTATATCCACCTTTCAGTGATAATGTGGAATTTAAGAACTACAGCACAGAAACCCAAACATGGGACACTGCAGGTCATCCACTCCTTTCAAGTAGCAACAATCACCAAAAAATCAGATAAAATCTTTCTTTAATGGCTGCCTGTGTTGTGGAGGATTGGACAAAAACATTTTTATATTGAATATCATTCTAGTAAACAGGTTACACTTAGATTTTTAAAAAATCACACAATTTGTTTAGTGAGCATATGCAGCAGCAACAAAGATAGTACAATACTGAGGTCCATTGACAAAAGAGATAAAAACTGACTTGGTTTGAAAAACAGTAGTGTTTGCTGTGTTTATTTTCTTCAAGCAGCACATGGTACAGGAAATATAAAGAATACAGCAAGAACTTGTAAAAGGTAATGTTTTAATCATGACTATGATCATGATATTTAAATAACAATTATTGTTATTATTAATATTAAAATCGCTTTAAACGGACTGATGAAAGCCACAAATGTATAAATAGTGAGAAAGTAAGGATAATCACAGTAGAACCTATTTCTTAAAGGATAGAGGTCTTTCCAAAATGTTGTTAATTATTGATAAATATCTTGGAAAAATATAGTGATTTGTACATGATTACAAAAAACATAAAAATAAAAATTGGTCTCATTGTTAGAAGTCTATAAAAAAAGTTATCAAAAAAAAAGTGGGAAAGTGGTGCTGATATGGCTCTGAAAATATCTAAATAGATAATTCACAAATAGACTATCAAAAAAAAAGAAAGATGATAAAAGATAAAACTATTTCAGTCAACAAGTTCCATGGTAACTTGGTGTTCCCAATTGAATCACTATACTTTTCTAACAGATATGAGTTTAATAATAACATTTCTGTTGATAAAACAGCTAAATTAAAAAAAAATGCTTAGTACTACATGACATCTTGATTTTAAAATCTTACTGTTTTAAAAATGACCGTATACAGGAGTGACATCTAAGGGTCTGTACTGAGGGTCTCAAAAACTACCAGCACATGTGAAAATGAGGTGACTGGCAAAACAATGAAGAATTGGACAACTAAACAGTGAGGTTCTTTAAAAGATCTCTTTAGGTCTAGGTCTCAATATTTTTAATCAATGATTTGAGGATATGTTTGATGAATGAGAATAGAAAATCTTTGGCAGTTAAACACATTAGCTGACAGAGATTCGTGGCGTGGTAGGTAATGAGGGAGCTGCTTGCTGCTACAAACAATCTGAATCACTTGCTTAAGTGGACACAATGCACGAAAATGCTTTAAATAGATCCCAACAGACACACACAAAAATCCTCTGTAAAGAAATAACACAGGTTACAGTTCATGGGCAGGATTTTCTCAGTTCACTCCTTTTACTGAGGAGAAGACAGAAAGGATCTGATTTTACAGGGTGGGTTTTTTCTAATTTTAAAAATCAAGCTGCTTGCAAGAAGAATACATTTAGACAAACAAGGACAAAACCACCCTCAATGACTTAATTCTGAAGGGAGAAGAAGAATAACTTAATAGTCCCTGTTCAACAGTGCAGTCTCCTGAGCTTCCCATTTTTCCTGAGTCTGGTGATGTTCTGGATACCTTTATTTTGGGTATTTATTTGGGGGGAGCAGGGAGGATGTAAATGGGTATTTTTATCATAAAACTTTGTTACCTATTCCTGTGTTTTTGTCAGCCATAGAAGAGCCAGGAGACGTTCAGATGAGAACACAACTCTGCACAGGCTTCCTGTTCAACAACACGTGCTCCAACCAGCCAGTGCTCAGCCTGAGACAAGTTCAGAGCATTTCAAGGTGAGTGCACGAGAGCCCACCACCACAAAAAGCATGTCACAGCAAGGACAGGATGAACAATGTGTGCAGGCCCCACACAAAAGCTCAGTTACAGAATCATACAACTGTCTTGGTCCAAGCCCCTTGCCATGGGCAGGAATGCACAATGTCAAAGGTAAAAAAACCAAAACCCTGCAATGCACTAGGCCTAGACACCTGAAATACCAAGTAACTGGGAAACAACATACTTGGAATTTCACTTTACTGTATGGCCTAGTTAATTGCAAAGGCATAAAATAATCATCTTGTGCATGCTAGCATCAGTACTACTCTTACATAATATTTGCAAAACAGCAAATATTATGCTGAGAGACTTGAAAATGGCTATGTATTTTAAGGAGAAATTAACATTGTCAGTTTAGAAGGTCCCTAAACTTGGCAAACATAAAAGTAGTAGTATTAAATGCAATAGTATTTGGCAACTTCTGTAAGCTATCAACAGTTTGAAATCTTCAAATTAGTAAGAAATGACAGAAAGCATACAGCAAAACTAAGTTTACAAATACAATTATTGGAAGGCATGTCTACAGTATGAATGGATAGGGCTTAAACATCTAAGCAAGTGCCTAACCATGCTCATTTATTTGCTTTGCACAGCAACACCCAGGTGGACTAACCCTGGCCCAAAAGTGTCAGTGCAGCACTTCTGTTCCGCTAACAAACCTTCTGTGGCAGAGCTCGGTAGCTCAGGTGCAGAGCCCTATTCCAGACCTATTTCACTTCCATCCCCAGTACTACCTCAGCTGTTCCCTGAAGTGCCTCTGCACTGCAGGAGATTATTGACTTGATCAAGAGGTGTTGTGACTTACACTGTTAAGCACTGGCTGTGAAGGAGAAGGATGTCATTCCACTCCTCAACCTGAAGTCTAGACCTTTCCTGTCTTTTTGTGAGCGTTGCAAGAAAAAGCAGAGCTGTGCCACACCCATGTAACTAACATAAGAAAACAAGCAGCAACTGACAGAACCAGAGGACACAGTCTCAGGCTACATCAAGGGAGATATAGGCTGGATATTAGGAAAAAGGTTTTACAGAAAGGGTGATAAGGTACTGGAATGGCCTGCCCGGGGAGGTGGTGAAGTCACCAACTCTGGATGTGTTTAAAAAGAAACTGGATGTGGCACTCAGTGCCATGGTTTAGTTGAGGTGTTAGGGCATGGGTTGGACTTAATGATCTTGAAGGTCTCTTCCAACCTTGTGATTCTGTGAATTCTGAATAATCCACCTGGAAACAAATTAGATGCACTGATAGAAGCACCCATCATTAGCTGCATCTGAAACATTCTTCCTTTTGAATTAAAGACAATGTCCAGTTCCATTCCTATGTCTAAGTATTTCTTTATTTGCCTCAAAAAAGCAAACAAAAAATACCTCACCACTGCAGATGTGAGAATGTGAAGGCAATGTGGAAAAATCTAGTAATTAGCTCATTAACAAGAAAAAAATTGTCAAATAAGTGTGCTTTACTGCAAATTTCTCTACTCTGGATGGGAATCAGCACAGAAATACTCATGTCCTTGAGTCAGCAGAAGCTTCTCCACCAAGAACCGTGGGACCAAGGTTTAACTCAGAATGTCTGTTAATCACAGGGACAGAGTAAGATTTATCGTATCTTTCATTTCTCACTTTTTAAGACTTTGGGATTACTTTTCAGGGAAGACACTCAATTTAGGGGACTGTTACTTAGCAACCATAATCTTTTAAAACAAAGCTGTAGCCTGTGCTTTTTTTCCAGCAAGGAAATAATAGATCTCTGTCCTTACGTGCCTCTTACCAAATAAATAGCTAAGGAAACACCTAGACTGAACATCAATGGAAGGCTGCAAGCAAGCTGCTGGTCAAAGAAGCATCCTTACATTGTTTGACCCTTTCCTCATTTTTGCAATAATGGCAAAGAAAGTCTCAGGTCTTAAAAAAAAAAAAAATTATTTGAGAAAAATGTCCTCCAGACACTGGCTGCTGGCTGATACAGAGCAGCCATGCCCATGGATGTGGGAAATATTATACTTTTGAAAAAAAATGGGAACAATAGATACCTGGTGGGCTTTGTTCTCTGCAATAAAAATGCAGAAGATAGCAAGAAAATCCAGGGAATATGTAGTATCTAACTCTCAAAATCAGACCAGAACTTTCTACCCATCTAAGACTCAAGCAGAGATCCCACACAACTGCCAAGCATACTGGAGCTAAGCTGGCCACAGTTGTGTACTCTGAAAGGTTTTGGTGCTCCTAATCATTGTACACAACATCCTGAGCTACACAAAGGCTTCAAGAAAAGGACAAAGCAACAACATATGGCCTAAACAGACTGTTCATGTCTTCTCCTAAACAAGGCACAACTTCACCTTAGACTGACCTTGCAATTACAGGCCATGGGGAACAGTTAGGCACTTGAAAACAGCACAACAAATGGCAGAGACAGGGAAAGGTTCAGAAATACTGAAGGCAGAGAGTCCTCAATAGGCAAGCTGTGAATTCTGGTCACAGTGTCTGAGACCTGCTCCATTCGGACCACTTGCTATCAGAATCTTAAAATGCAGCCTGGAAGCAGAAGAATCCATTACATTTCCCCTTCCTTTGCAGATGAAACAATGATAAAGGTTCCTCTAGAGATGAGCTTTCAGCAATTTGAGGACATGATTCTGAAAAAAAAAAGAAGACCTCTCCAAAGTGATAAATTTAAAAAACTGCAAAGTAAGCAAAGTGGGTTAACATCCCAGCTTCCTCCAGCAGCAAGAACAGAATTTGAACAGTTTTTCCAGAGCAATTATTGAGTAGCAAGGGAAAAATTGCAATGCCACCTCAAATAACTCATGTCTATATGACTCAGTTCAGGAATATTAATAAAATCCACACATCCAGAGCCTGAACTGATTAGACTTTAGGAGATACTGGATTCTGAGCAATAACCTCCCAAACTTACCATAACTATTCTGTACCTAGTGTCATTCATATGGGGCAAAAAATAACTTGTCAACTCTTGACAAACCCCCAAATCTTAGAAATATCCTATTTTAAACTGTGAATTTGTTTTGGCTTCCTTAACTGGTCTTGAGCACAAAAACTTAGGGATAAGAACGTCCTTGTATCACTCCTAGACTAGAAATTGGAGTTGATGCATGATTTCTTTTAAAAGTACAAACATTAACATACATGTATCTGATGTGCATCAAAAATAAACGTAGTGATTATTTGCAAATATGCCAAAATCCAAACTGATCTTGTAATTAAGTGGAAAAAAATTATATACACTGACCAATCTACAGGACTACAATTAGCAACAAGTATGACAAGCAATTTGCATTTCTTGCTAGAAAACCAATGCCCTTCTTTTACCCCCTCTAAATCAGAACTGGCTTTACATCAAGTGCTAGAGCTTAGGAAAGTTAAAATATGTTTTCCTCTGTCTTATCCTTGTGATTCACTCTGAAGGGGTTATTTCTCCCAGGAACACAGTAACAGCTGCTGGCTCTTTCCTCCATGATTTCACATGACACATTTCTCACTGGAGCTCTCAGCAATTTATTCTTATTGCCTTACTGCTTTAAGGTTTTTTTTCAACAAGTTCAATGTTATATACATAAAAATTAGATATGAGGAGTGAGGGAAAAATCCCTTTAATTTAACAGATTGCATGAAATGCCTCTGTGACTGAAGATACTACAGCCATAGCTGAGTTTTGGGTGCAGGGAGAGCATTTATTTTATTTCATTTTTTAAAGGTGCAATATGTGCTAGACAATGTTTATGTGGAGACTAGTGATTTTAAAACTGCCATTCAGATTCCCACCTCCATCAAATTAGGTCAAGAATCTTGGAGAATTTACCTCAATGAGGCAGGAAAGAGATCACTCCAGGGAGGAAAGAAAGCCCATAAGAGAGATTGCTCCACAACCACACTGCTGTGTCAGAGCTCTCTGAACAGAGGGCACTAGCCAGGGTTTGCTCACATTGGTATGGCTAAAAACCAAAGGGATAAAATGCAATCACTGGCACAGCACCCTGATTTAACTTTCACAAGTTTGTTTCTGCAAAAAACAAAGTGTTCACGTTTTTATATTCTAAAATTAACATTATATCTGTAAGTAATAACATATATTACTTACAGTATCAAGGTTCAGGACTCTGAGCTGTTGCAGCCAAAGACAAGAAAGGAAGCCCCAGGAGGCCACTCAACCCTTACTTGTTTATTCAGAACATGAACACTAAATCTCATTGATCTTCTGATCACTACAAATTATTGGTAAGCTCTGCATTAAACCAAGCTATTGTAAATTGGAGTTGACAGTATTATCCCTGAAAGAAATGCATGAACTCTGTGTTTGCCAAAGTGTGACCTCCTGGACAAGGGGTGTAGCACTGTAGCACTGCATGGAGTGAGATTTTTAATCCAGCTACCACTCATGCAAATTATTTCAATCACACAATTAACTGCTAAATAACATTTTTTCCCACTAAACCTGCACTATGACTTAAAAATTAAGTCAATTAAATTAAATAACCCAAAAGGATATCAGTACAACATTCCCATCTTCAGGTGTAGGATCACAAGACTCACCTGCATCAGGACATGAGTGCCCTTCCAGCCAGCTTCCTTGAGTGAAACCATCCTTTACAGACATTCTCACACTAGCTTGCATACCAGTCGGATAAAAATTTGAAAGAACAAACCCAGAAATTAAATGTGACTATTAAGACCAGAGAAGAAACCCTGTTAACAAAGTGAATTACAAGAATTCTTATATTATAGGAAGCAAAGAGATTACAGAATATAACTGGCAACTGATTTGGGAAGCTGGCATGATTGCTCGGTTTGCTAACCAACTGTATATGAACATTTTTCTCTGGTTTTGTAATTTGGTTGTGTTTTCTTGGTTTTTTTGTGTGTTTTTTTTGTGTAGTTGAAGATTACACATATTGTTCCTTAGTCAGGGTGCTGTGTCACCCCCTCAATGGTAAAGAATTACTTAAGAAAGTCAAGAAAGAAAGAAGACAGAAAGAGTCACTTAATCCTTTGGAGGTTTTTTGTTGATATGGACCAAGGGTAACATTTAACATGAGGCAAATAACATGGTTAAAATTATAAACAAGGAAAATTACTTTGACAACCAAAGCTTTTATGGAAATGTGGGAACTGGCGAGAGGCCGGCACATACCTGGGAAGAAACTGGGGACACCTAGAGGAGTTCCAGTTGTAGAAATTTGCCATTTTTGTACATTATTTTCCTCTTACAACAGCTAATAGGAATGATGTGGTGTATGTACATACCAACATATTCACTTGATTAGAGACATGTTTATGTTATATTGTCTTATAATCAAAATAGTTCACTTGAGTTTGAAAAGCCAGAAGAAATCCTCTGACAAGCAACCTCAAGATATATCTATAGATGAACTGAAGAACTTCAGTTTGTAATTAAGGGACAGAGCTAGTAAGTGCCTTTGGAATTTGAAAGATTGGCGCCCCAGTCCCAAGTTAATTTAGGCATCTGTGTTACAAAGTAGAGCTGGGAACCTCGCTCTGGGCACACCTCCCTCCCTCCTTGAAGGATACCCTGAGCAGAGACTACCAGTCATCCCAAATGACATCCAGTGGTTCTCATGGAAAAATTATTCACCTCTTTGAGCCACAAACAGAGCAGCCAGAAAACAGGGCATGACTCTGCAGGCATAGAGTAGGAGGCAAGGTCTTATCTTCTGGCTCCTGCTGCTTTGGATTGGAATAAAAATCCACCTGGTTTAATAATCTATTTCCTGCTATGTTCAGTAGGCCAAAATTAGAGGAGAATATAAGAAATGGGATGAGAATAAAGTGATCCTTCCTGGCCATATAGTGTTGATCACCCCAAGTTAGAAGAAAAAGGGCTTTCTAAGCCAAAGTTTGCAACCGTGGCAACTTTTAACAGCCAAAGTACTCTTCATGAATTCTTCATTAATTCTATTATTTTGTCTCTCAGACCATAATATATGACCAAGTTTCACAATTTCATCTGTGCACAGTAAGATTTTTCTAAATTTGGTTGCCTCTCAATTCTTCAAGTGTGAGTAGTGTTGAGTAACCATTTCCTCCCTTCCATGTTTTTTTTTTTTTTTAGGACCCTGTTGAGCACAGTAGCAGCTCCTTAACTCTTGATCATATCTATTACCCTTTTGTAGTTTATGTAACATCTCTTTCAAAGCACAGAGACCAAAGCTGAGTCCAGTATTCCAGATATGATACACTGAAGATTTACACAGTAAAATAATAAGGTTTTTTGTTTTGCTCTTTATTCACAGATGAGTATTTCCTAACATTTGTCTTTTTAAGCTTCTATCTTTTATAACCTTTTCTGAGCAGTAAGTTCAGTTCTTGGGGTGAAGGAGAAGACCAAAATTCCCTTTTCTACACTCTTTCCCATACCTTCCCCCGCCTTTATGTTCAGAAAACAGTGCTAGAACAAAAAGAAAATACAAATAGGTCAAATACTCCCTTCATCCTCAAATTCAAAAACTCACTACTGAACTAACAGCCCCCACAGGCAGGAAAACAAGTAATTCTGATAATTGCTCTTTGTTGAACTGAGGAGCAATTTATAGTGATAGTCAGATATTACCTGATAGAGCACTTTTCTGTAGTAAAATGAAAACTCAGCATTCAATTTTCTGAGAAAAAAAAAAAAACAAAAAAAAACAAAACAAAAAACAGGGTGACCCAGCTTCTACTTCTGCAGCTACTCCATGGCTCATTCTGCAAAAGATCCAAGGACAAGATACAGATTCCATCACATTTCTAGTGACACCAGATCTAAAAATTTCAGAAAATACTGTGTTTAGATACTTCCCAAACTGATATTAAAAACAATAGTTTAAAAATAATCCTCCTTCCCACTGAAATTTTGCACATTAGTCTTCGGGTTTTGGTTACAAGGACAAGTTTTTAGAAACACCAAGATTACATCAGTCAGCTTGACTGATTCCCTTATGATGCTAAAGGGGAAAGTCGAGCCCAAACTAGATTCACACATCTACGGTCAGGAAGCCATTTGGAGCACCACATCAACAACTTCATTGACTCATTCTGGACAATGCTGCATATAAATATATATATATATTATCCCTTAAAGGTCAGTAGATGGCACTCTCTATATTTACTATCCTTGTGTTCTGCACACTTGTCAAAGAAATGCTGCTTCTCCTGAACTGCAGTAGTAGAGGTCCTTAGACAGCTTCCCTTAGAAGGGAGCTCTGTGCTTTACCTACTCCTTAATGCAGATTTCAGTTTTCCCAGTCACACAATCTGGTTGAATTTGTTGATAAGGACCTGGAAACCCATGGAAACAAGAATTGCACATATGGTCTGTACTTTATGGAGTTAATGGACAATCCACTCTCCCATGTACTGGCCAAAAATGGTTCAGCATTAACAAAACATCTGCATATGACAGAAAAATGAGGTCTATGTTAAAACAGAACTCTCTTCATCTACCTGGTCTGGTCACTATCCATTTAGAGTCATACTGACCGAATTTAATTGTTTGTCTTTCATATTTGTAAAGCCAGCAGAGCCATGGGAAGGCAGACCTAATCATGTACCTAAAGATCCTTCAAACTGAACCCACTAGATAAAGTTTTACTTACAAAAATAATAATAAACCAGTTGGAAGTAAAAGCTAACAGTTCCACATGACACACTACAATCCAAAAATAGTCCATAAGAGCAAGTGGATGCAGGGCTGGCTGCTCTCGAGGGCACCTGGAGAAGGCAGGCAGGTCTGGATTCCCTGCTGTGCAGAGCACTGCTCTCATCTGGTCAGGACTGCAAAGCATCACACCACTAAAGAGTCTCACATGGGGGCTCTTCGTTTCTATAAAAGCCCACTTCACACAGCAAGCTAAGAGTCATGAATACTGAGCAAGTCTAAACCCTTGTTTATCCTCACAGATGAGATAGGATCGGAAAGAAAGATGAGAAGAAAATACACATTTCTTTTTTGTTGTGCACTGTTATAGCAAGCGCCAGCCCATCAACCCAATGGTATGAACACATAACACCAGCATAGTCCTTTAATACTTCCTTTTTTGAAAATGTTTCTAAACTATAATATATTAAATTTGATAAATACAATTACTACCAGCATTTAATTGATTCTTGATTACAATCAATTATATTTCTGAAACAATCAAGCAACCCACAATTAAAAGTAATTTGTTCATTAGCATGCCCCTACTAGACAATTACACAAATGCATTATTTATGTAATTAGATACAAATACAGTTCATTATTCCACCTTTTATTCTATTGTTGCAAAGCTTCACGTGTAGAATCTTGCTTTATAACTCTCCTTGCTTTCTATTGACATGGAGATTATGCTTATTTTATTTACACAATTTCAAGTTAGAAATCAAAACCTGAAAAAGACTCAATCCCTACAAAAACTGTGATTAAAACATTCATTTGCCATATGGGTGAAAAGTAAAGGTAACAAAATATTTTCTAGGGGAAAATTTCCTACTGAGTTGAAAAGGGCAGCTGTAAATTTTTAGAGTTTCAAAAATGGAAATTATAATTTCTATGTGCTAAGGCTCTTATATGAGAATTTGAGGGTGAGCATGAAAGTGGAGCTAGTAAAAAAATTACTGTGATTAGAGCTGTTTTCAAGACCAAAAACAACTAATGGCATGTACTTTATTATGGCATAAAAACCAGTTCAGAATTTGACAGTCATAACCATGAATTAAGGATGTGATTTTCAGATGTTCTAGTTCTCTACATATTTTACAATTACTGTTAAGGCTATGATTGTCCAAGCTTGCTAAGAAAATGTAATAAAATCCACAAACCAGACTCCATACCAAAACAGTGTTATAATGTAATAAAATCCATACCAAAACAGTGTTATAATGTAATAAAATCCACACCAAAACACCACAGATGCACCTGGTCAGACCAAAGAAAAAAGGACAGATTTGTGAGAACTGGAAGAAGCATCTCTGGCCTGAGAAACAGAGCAAAAGAGAAAGGTACACTGGAAGCTCACCAAGCAAGGCATGGTGGCCGGTCTGCTAACTGATAACAGTACTGCAATAATTCCAGAAAGAAAAGGAGTATAGAGAAAAGCAAAGACCTTTCCCCTGTAGAAGACTTAATAAAAAAGTCTGCCAGACCCATTGCCATGGGGCTCTGAAGCAATGGCTATCAAGACCTCTCTTCTGATCCCTCATGTGGGGTGACTGCCACAGAATTTAAACACCATGATTCCTGAAACAGTGACTAAATGAAAAACCCAAGCAACAAAAGTCTGAAAATTTCTATGCTTAAGTTGCAGCAACCCTCATTTTTTAACAGAATTACATTTTACATTCACTTACTTCATAGAAATGTTTTTAATATTTAGCATTACAATGATCATTAATAATTGCTTGTTATACACACATTGGCATTTAAAAAAATATTAGAAGAGTGAGTTAATATCTAACTGTTGCTGGTTTCACTTTTCTTTATGAAAGCTAAAACTCCCAGGGTTAATGGAGAAAAAGGGGGTTTTTTGGCAGAGCTCCCAGGCAAACTCCTTCTCTCATGTTCCACAGCCCTGGTGCATTCTTCAAGTGAGGAACTCACTAAGCTTCCACTCTGATTTGCTGACAAATGACAGAGCATAAAGATAAGATATTCAATAATTGCTTATGCTTGCACTCTTTAAAGGTTAGAGACTGGGAATGGCGGGGAATGTCAGGAAATAAGTGATTGCTGCTCCATCTATAGAAACAGTTGAAGATGAAGCACTCTTGTGGTTACCTCAGATGCCATCACAAACGATTCTTCCTAATTTTTAAGACACTGATGATACTAAATCTTCACTCATTCCTTCAAGCCTGAATGAACTGTCTAGAACTTTGGTTTTCTGTGTGTTTCTTGTTTTGTTACACAGGCCAATAAACCACAGTCAGAAGAAGACACTTGAAGAAAAAAAGCAGCAGAACTCAAGAAAAAGAGAATAAATCAATGAGATAAATTAGCTTCATAGTTCTTCAGCAGCCTTGGTGCTGAAAGCTATGCCCCTACTTACTCTGACAGTCAACCATGAAAAGTATCATGGTAAAGAGAATCCCACCAGCTGTATTTTTTAAATTACAATAACAGATGTCCTCTCAGATCCTATGAAGTGGATAAGCTACTTGAAAACAAATCTTGAAATGAAAAGGAACATGACAGCTACATGCAGCAGGATCTGTCCATATATTACACCTCTATCAGGCACTGCAATTCCAAAACAATTGAGGTCAGAAAGGCAATCAAGAAAACCCTCAGGCACAGCAGAAACTTCCATGAAGAATCAGCTGACTATGTTATAAAGCAATTACAAAAACCCCAAACAAATATATTTAAATGATCATACATTGATCCTTGAGCCTTCTGCACTGTATTTGACTGAAATAAACAGATGTTATATTTGGTTTATGTTTATATGTATCCAGCTTTTTTGACTGATTTGTCTCCATGCTCTTCAAAAGTTAAAAGCTTGCCTCGTGCTTATTTCTCTATAGTTTCTCCAAGGTTAGTAAAGCAAGGAAGAAAACTACCTACCTTACTGCAACCTTAATTTAATTCTGATGTTTAGACTGAGTAGGAATTTCTAAGCCCCACTGTGGTTCAGTTACACAGCTCCAATGATATCAAAACACACTAGTGTAGCCTGCAGTCCAATGTTATTCCTCATTGCATCTGGCCTCACTTACAAAGCACTTCAAACTTCATCTGCAAAGAAGCACGACTGCTTTCAAAGTCATTAAGTCTTAAAAATCAGAGGAAAGTTCTTCCAAGCGTGTTTATTTGATCCAAAACATTAACATGCTGACAGCTGTTGAGCTGCTTCATTTAGCTGTCACAACAGACCATGGAGCACCATAGTGAAATGGACACTTCTGTGTCTGACATCTGCCACTCTTCCATTAACTGCTGCTTCACCACAAACATTTCACCCAATAATTGATTTGGCGAGGTGTATGCAACAGAGTGTCTTTTTTTATGCATTAAAACATCTGGGGTTTTGCACTGAAAGGTTCTGCTGAAAGTAATAAAGTCCAAATAGAAGATTTTTAAACTGCCAGGTTTTGGCTATGACAAGAGAAGGATTCCCACAGAGAGGTAACATGCCTCATCTAGTTAGGAAAGCATACCTTCTGTAACAGAAGTTGAAAAGCTTTGCTAAAAATATTAACATTGTAAGCTTTAATAGAAATGAAAATTCTTAGGAAAGCTTCGTCTTTACAGGGCTGTTCTTACATCCAAAGTATCTAAAACTCAGTGGGAAACACAAGTCATACAAAAGCAATTTATAATGTTTCACAGCAGAGGCAGAATAGAGTAGCCTTAATATCCAGGGGGAAAAAATCATCACAGTAGACAACTTTCCAAAATTTAATCCTGAGAAACACAAAGTTCTTAGGACTCTTAGAAGGGTCCGTAGTGCTTGACAATCCACAGTTCTCAAAAACAGAATGAAAGTCAGGAATTCTACTACAATCAAAACAACCAAATGTCTGGGTTTGGAATTGACTGAGGTTAATACAAAAAACTGCCTTGAACCAAATTTGCCAAAATTGCAAGGTAAGCCATGAAATGCCACCAACATACCCACAAGTAATACCTGTAAACCATAAGACCACATAGCAAGAAACAGCCTTTGACTTTCCCCTGGAGATGACAAAAGAAGGATTCTGTGTAATTTCTCAGCTTTGTAGAAAGCATATTTGTATCCCCAGATTTAGCCGAAACTAAAGCATTGCCTTTTAAACACTAAAGCAACATAGGCTGAAGGAACAGATTCAAAATATAAGTTCTGTGTTATTTGCCGTCTGTCATATCCAATGGACACATACAAAGTATCACTTTTGGTTTCATCCAAATGCC
This sequence comes from Passer domesticus, assembly GCF_036417665.1. Lineage (NCBI taxonomy): Eukaryota > Metazoa > Chordata > Aves > Passeriformes > Passeridae > Passer > Passer domesticus. The sequence goes on along the minus strand of NC_087476.1, from coordinate 18,624,293 downwards.
TGCCATTGATCTCCAAAATAACAACCTGCTTTGGAAACAGAAACTAAATAGAGAAAACTTACACTCACCACATCTACACATGTTGTAGAACTGTTTAAATTCAAAATGAAATTAAAAATAATGAAAAGCATTATTTCACAAGAAAGCAAAGCATACTTGGCTGGCAGTGCCTTTGGAGGGCATCCCTCAAACACTGCTAGATAATACTCCAAGGGTGTAGCACCTGATTAGGCTACTGAAATCATATCCTTTGGCAGTTTGCAATCAGCTCAGAGGGTAATTCCAAAATGGGAACTCTGAAGAAGCTGATTTACTGTGGATGGGAAGAAAAAAGAATGAGAAAATAATGAAGATTGGGATTGCTGACTTGTACATCCCACACATTACAACCTCTCTGTCTCATTTTAGAGATGTTCTACATGCCACTGGTCCTAATCAATCTCATCTACCTTTAAAGTTGGATCTGCTCTGGGCAGATTAAGCTAGATGATCTCTAGAGCTTCCCTTCTGGGGAGCATAAGCACCAAAGACTGAGGCCTCCAAACAGGAACGCAGTTCTAGTTACAATACTTAAGTCTTATCAAAGTGCTGCTTTCTGATCTAGAGTCAGATGCCATTTAAAATAATTTATGAGAAATAGGCATAGCAATACTGGAGCAACGCATAGAGGCAGGTGGGACTAGTCCTTGATTACTAACAGCTTCCCATTACAGTAAGAATATTTTCATCCCTTTTTAATGGGCTGAGATCATTGCCTAAATTTCCTCTATGAATAAATACTTTCACAGGGCAATTCATCAACATCCTGAGATAAGTGGAATGACTTTCTCTGTCCAGCTGGCCCTGGACAGAGACCCCAATGACTACAGAAGGAAGGGAAAACTACTTCAGTCCAGAAGTCTGGCTTCTAGACAGACCAAACTCAGTGACAGAAATCCTGTAAGTCACTGGCCAGGGAGGAATCAGTAACTGGTCACTGGACTAAGGGTCTCCCCCCCTCTCCTTTACACAGCTCTGAAGGAGGCAGAGAAACATAAGCCCCACCCAAGAGCTATAACCAGTCATTATTTAGAGGTAGAAAGAAGAAACACGGCTGCTGTGAAGTGTTAACTGTGTGTGTGTTACAAACCCAAACTATTCAAGCTACAACACGCACATCTTTCTTATCTGCCCTGAAAATAATTTTCGGGGTTAAATTCACCAAAGATACTAATAGAGGCAACTCCAAGTGCACCTTCAATATCCCCTTAGACTATTAGTTCTTGTTTTAGTTAATTTCAGTTTTCCTCAGAAGAATTACATCAGAGATATGCTAGGTGCATTATGTTTATCAGTTATATTACCACTGAACGAACTGTTTTATCTCAACAATTTAATGGAAAACTGAATTAGAGGGATTTAGAATGGACTTCGAACATGCTAGTAAGCAAATTACAGGTTGAAGCTTCAGGAAAAAAACAAATCAGTTAGTTTTGTTTCTTAATTTACTTTTGTGCTTTTAAAAAAACAACAAAGGTAGTGTAGGTGTTGCAGAAATCTCTGCATCTACCAACATAAATGAAAATTCTCTTATTTTGCTGTTATTATATAATCTGCTTCACTACAGTCATGCTACATGAGTTACTGTCACACAGGGACAGATCCAGCCCCAAGATAAAAGCAGTATGCCAGGCTGCCTGATGCTGAAAGGACATTTTAACTTTCTTAGCCCCTCCCTGCCCACAGATCCAGGCCCATTTATATGAAAAAAAACCCTCGCTATTTAAAGTGCATTCATGAAAACTATTTAACAGTCATCACTGAAATAGTTTGAGGTTTATACTGGCACACAGAGTAGAAACTGCTTCAATGTTTTTCAAAGATCAACAGAGCTGGAGTTTTGCATTCACACATTTAAAGGCTTTTCTTAGAGTGGAGATTTTCATCAGCTGCACAGCTCTGCAAGTTGGCATAAGTTCTTGTTACACTGCCACAGGCTAAATTCAAAATCCTAGCCTAGCACTGATGGCAAACTACAATTAGTACTGTTACTACACTGAAAAAAAAAATAATGAAATCCATCATTTTTATGGTCACATAAAATTTTACCAGGAAAATGTTCAACTTTTCTGACTTCTGTTCACCTCTGCTAATTTCCTTTGGATTTCATATGAACTGCTATATTTTATAAAAGAAAAAGAACAGCCAGAAAAACAAATTCGTGTAAAATTTTACATTGGGACAACACTTATAATTTCTGATTGCTCTACACATTCATGGAAATATCAAACAAAATATACAGACTGTCATTAGAGACAAGAAATAATGTTCATCTAATTAAATATTTTGTTCTGGACATGACCTAGCATCAGTCATTCAGAGAACAGCATATGAAATCTATACCTTATAAATACATGTTTTAGTTGCTTGTGTCTGGACATAAGGACAAGAATTTATCCAGTGCCAATGTTCCTAGTACTCCCACAAAAAAAGTAACATACTTCTGACCCATTTCAATATCCTCCTGCAATTAATTACATTACTAAAATAAATATATTACAAGAAATTAAATTACAGCAGCAGAATATCCTATCTTATTTTTCTAAAATTGCTTTAGATTACCTTGATTAAGCTCTAAATTTCTGGTAGTTTACCAAATAATATTCATCACAACAGTGAAGCCAAAGTATTTTCAAAAAGAAAAGAGTTTGCACAGTAAAAGCCCTTTAAGTGTTGTTTGAGTGTCTTATAGTAATTAAGGTGAAGTTCCTTATCACATAATCCAGTTGTAGGTCTAAATATATTCTTCTATGCTTGAAAGCTCTTCTCCAAGATCATACATGAACATTTATAAGATAATAGCCCAATTACACATAATTTTAAGTAAAAGTCTTCTATGTCCTTCTTCACTGATACAGTCAGACCTTCTTTTTCAAATTCTTCTTGACAATATCCACAGGTAAAATTTGGTATACCTCACTACATTTTTGGAGAAGAAAATGGGAAATTCATCAGTTTGCAGCTAACACTACCTTATTAAGAGCTTCCATAGTGTGATGTGTTTGAGCAATAAATGGAAGCATGCCTAAAGGGGAAATATGGAGGTCATTAAATGCCATAATACACAGGGGAGCGGTGACCACTCTAGCTCTCTGTTCTGTGTCTACTTGCAGCTGTGAGCCATGATCAGGTAGGAATATCAATATCTTGCCCATAGTTCTAAGCTGTACTTGAATGAAGAGACATCTACATTTGTGCTCCAGTAAAGGCTGGGAAGAAGATATTTGATTTGATGATACGTGTTGGTATAAAGCAAGAAGGAGAGCTAAAAACAAGTCAGAGGTATATCAATAATGAGGAGATGCCAAAGGACACAAAAGTCACTACAACAAGTCACTTGAACAGCTATACAGAACACCACCCAGCCATAAAGATTAACCCAACACCTCACAGGGAAGAAGCTGGTTGCTAGTACTATGTGAAAGCCAGGCAATGTTACAACCAGAAGCCATGAGTTTAAGAGCAAGTACTCTGTCCTACAGAAAGTTGGGACTGAACCCTATGGACATACCTGACCTTTCATTCTTGATATCAGGCATTAATGCCATTCTCAATGCACAAAAAAAAAATAGAGTTGATGGCATGAGAGAGAGCTAATAACTGAGGACAAAAATTCTCCCTATTTCCATGTAAAAGGACAGAAGTGTTGTAAGAGATTAGCCTTACTAAGTCATGACTTCCTCATTGACCTCAAACATGGGAAAGGAGCTTACCAACTAGGTCAGATCACTAAAGAAGAGCATAAAAGAATGGCACAAACAGCTGGAGTACAAGCAAAGAGGTCAAGACAGAGAACATGACTATAGGAAACAAAGGAACCCTTTGATCACAGCTGAGCAGAGATCAGGTCAGGCAAACTTCTGAAGCCAATCTGCCAATAGCCTGCCCTTAAAGTGAGTGCTCCAAAACACCAAAGAACTTGAATTATCTAAACATTAAGTAGAACAGAATATTTCTTTTTTTAAGAGGAAAGTCTCAGACTGGTCAAATGAGACAGATACAAAAAAGCTTTGAAAATTAAGTTCCTTTCTCCCTACCACATCTTTACATTTTTCCTCTTCTGTCTTGTTTGAATCCAGTAAACACTTTGCCCTTCCTAGATGTATGAATACTCCAGCCTCCTTCTGACCCCTGTGCCTATCATCTGCCTGTCTCCTAAGCTTCTCTCTCCTCATTTGACCTGTTTCAAAATCAAGATGCCACAGTCTACCTTCCAGAAACATGTCCCTCCTAAGCATGCTCTTAGGAAAGGGCCAAATATCCTTCTCCAGAAATTTCCATATAATTCCAAGTTCAAGCAACCACAATAATTATGCAAGCTATTAAACACAAAGTATCTAGTCAGTAAGCTGTGAACAAATAAATCAAATTCTACAACTAGAAAGACTACATTAGCCAATGGTTCAGAGAGAATATAGAGAAGATGCAGAGAGAGCCAGAGAGCTTTTCCTGCACTAGTTTATATGAACGAGATCTATCAGTGTCAAGCTGAATTAACAGCAGCAACAGTCAGAGCTCAAATAAGAACACAGATTATTATTTACATTTTTCAAATTTAATTGGCCTGACAAGTATCAGTGAAAATATATTAAAAAATAGTTGAACTTAAATGAACTTACTGATAACAGCTCTGTGATGTCTCATGATCATGCTTAGAACAGTGGGAAAGAGGAGCTGAGAAATCACAGACAAGTCAAACTGAACCTCATACTCAAGAACATATCTGAATGAGGAAATCGTGTGCAGCTATATGATAACACAGACATAAGTGGCAATCAATATGAATTTGTTAAGAATGAACTGACAAAACAATCCAATTTCTTCCTGTGTTGTGGCTGAAAGGCCTTTTTAGAAGAAGAGGAGTGATTGTCATTCATCTTGACTTCAGCAAGTCACAATGAAATCTGAAAACAGAAATTAGATAACTGTACCCACAGAGGACCAATGTTTCACTGTCAAATAGAAAGATGCTTCAGAGGGTCTGGCCAGGATCCAGTCTTCTTCTAGTCTTTAAGCATTTCTCTTAACAGTCTAGATGATAGACAGAAGAAAACATTATTGACAACAATAGGGATTGCAAGTATGTTGGAGGACTGGTGAAAGTTTCAAACAGATTTTAACAAGCTGAAAAAAACAGTGCTTACTCAAGATAAGATAAACATAAGCTAAATAGTAATATGTTACTAACTAAAAGAAGTGTGGGGGGGGGCCTGACACCTGGGGGCTATTTCTGATCTCTGAATCACAATAATAACACTGCACAACGATTTTAGATATTTAAGGAAATGCACACACAGGAGATTTCAACAGAAGATCAACAAGAACTATCGGAGGTAGAAAACCTAAGTCCCAAAAGAGAAACAACAAGACGGAAAGAATCTGTTCTCCATACAGTGATGGACAGAACAAGTAGTAATGGGCTCAAATACCAACGCGAAAGATCCAGCATAGATTTTAGGGAATCACTCAATTGAAACTAATAATGAAATATTGGAATAGATTGTCAAGGGTAGCTATGGGTTCTCCATCACTGATGTTCTACAAAATAGAACTGACAATCTGATTCTGCCTGGAGCACAAATATGGCTTCTCCAAGCCTCTTTCAAGGCAGATTTCCAAAACAATAAACGGCTATCTCCTTTCTTAAGGACATCCTATCAAATACCTAAATTGCCTTTGTATAAACACAATTTGTTGTACAACAGACACTGATGCAACATTTTTTGCTCTAAATGAGTTTATGGATGTAGTAGTCCCAAATATGAGAAAACACTGCTGGAACAAAAAAACCCACCTTAAAAAAGGAGACACATTTTAGTTCTGATCTTTTAGCAGAATTACATCTATCCCCCATCCATTTTTCCCTTACCAATATGTTTTCTAGTAAAGCTTTGGTTCTAACTACTAAGTATGACTCTCCAACATGATTCAAAGTTTCCAGCCATAAAATGGGTTCATTATTAGACTTTACCCAAGAATTTTCCCCGATGATGACCTGTTGCTATAAAACTCAACCTGCAGAGCAAACTGGAAGGAAGAAGTATTATATCATTAATCACATCACTAATACAGCCCTAATAAGCTGAGGTTCATAACCTCTGGATGCTGATGGAATCAGATAAAACTGCTCTGACCAATGTTTTAATCAACTGCAATGTTTGCTGAAGGCTGTGGTAGTGCAGCTTATAAATATATAGGTGCTTTATTCACTTTACAAGTGAAAACACAAAATAAGAACTGAACACACTCAACAGAAAAACCATTAACTTCAATTCTTAGAATGTTTCAAAGCCAAAGGAATTTGGAGGCAATGATGAGATGCTCCAGCAAAGCTTCCTTACTTCATTAAAATTGTTGTGAAATAATTTCCAAGTATCAGGATGATACAAAACCATTCCTTGTTAAGCTTCAAGACTTCTGTCACAGAAAATTTGTGCTATATATCCAATTAAACTTGTGACATATATATATATATATAGGTGGAAGTTCAGTACACCATTCTGCATTGTGGCACCCATGCTGAGTACATCACAAGCAAGCAATATCATGGCAGTTCAAAATAGTGCAAGATAATAATAGAAAGGGAGATAGAAAATTAATTACAGAGAAGACATGACAAGTGAAGTCTCCAGACTGAGATTCTCAAAACAATTACACTCAATTATTCACCCGCCACCAAAAGCATCTGCTGAAGAGCAAAAGAATCCTAAGGTAAAAGAATTGCTATTGCTTCTAATTGCTTATGTTGCTTATAATGTATCAGACTAGAGCATGCCCTTTCACAAACACACACTTATTCTCATTCTGGTTTTCCTTACCACAAACGATCTGAGTAGCAAGCCTCCATCTGAAAACCATATCATTAGACACCAAGTGTTTTGCCTTACGTTTTGCTGATGTCAATGAATTTTCTCGGGTAATTCTCTATTTCAATTTAAGAGAGGACAACTGATTTTTTTTTCCCATAGGCTAAGTCATATATAAAATTATTATTATTATAAAATCTCTTGTCAAAGGCAAGGCAATCTCTTATCAAAGTCACAATTATGAAATTGCTTATTCAACTTATTTAAATAGAGAAGTGGTTATAACATGCTTTTGGTCACAAAAGGCTTTTCATTCCCAGTGATTGTTAGCTTCAGTGAGCGTTATGTATTATGGACAATCCTGAAACATATTCAGATACAGATTCACTGGAGGGAGGGAATCAGGAGGATGGAGCTAGGTGTGGTGTCAAGCCATAGCGCAAGAGGCAACGGGCAGAAACTGATGCCCAGAAAGTTTCACTCAAATACAACAAAGAAATTCTTTACTCTGGGTACCTGAGCACTAGAACAGATTGCCCAGAGGGGTTGTGGACCTCCTCCCTCATTGGAAAAATTCAAGAACCATCTGGTTGCAATCCGATACCATGAGTTCTAGGATGACCCTGCTTGAGCAGGGAGGCTGGACAGATGAGCCACTGTGGTCCTTCCCAGCGTCACCCATTCTGTGATTCACTCCACCAAATAACCAAACAACTTAAAAAACCAAAACAAACCCCAACCAAACCAAACCAAAAATCTCATGCAATAGGCTATGTCTTCTTCATACTGCAAATTATCCTTAGACAGTAATCTGGAAATCAGTCTTTGTAACAGATATGTTACGAATAAAATAGAGATGTGATTACAGAGTGGCTTATAAACAGTTAATAAATAACCTGGAAACTATTCTCCTAGACATTTTTCAGAGGAAAAATTGACAAATAACTGCTACCAGAAGGGTAATGAAATATGGTGCTGGATGATGCCCTTTTGATCAACAGGTGTAGTCCACAGTGTTGATTAATTTAAAAAATGTACCTATACAGCTTTTACACATCACCTTTTTTTATTAAGCATCCTTGTTTACAGAACTCGAGATTTTCTTTTAAGTCCCCATCTCCTACTCGAATCTATTTTTTTACTTTAATGCTGCTAATTGAAATTGCTAACACTGCACTTAATTGAGGTCTTCTCTGAGCTTCCCTCTGAGGCCAAGGAACAGGTTTCTTTAAAATAAGTTAGTTTACTGCATTCTGATCACAGGACAGAAGTAGCCTCAGCTCCCACTCACCCTGCATCTGGTGAAAAACAGAGCCATGAGGGAAAGCTATTATTTATCTACACTGGGGTAACAGGAAAGAAGCTAGCTTCCAAATTTCCCCATATTTACTCCTGGCTGCATTTAGGGTCAGAAGGAAGATGCAAACTAAAGATGTCAAGTGATGTAGCTCTAACTCCCAAGCACTCAAGGACAATTTTATTGGGCTGAATATGCACTCTCCAGGTCTCACAGCAATATTAAACTAATCTAACAGCAGAAGGAGTCTAACTATTCAACTTATTTTGTATTCAGTGTATGGTCTCTTAATTGTTTCCAATTACTGCACTTCTTTTCCTGGAAACAGATCGTGCTTGCCTGTATTTGGCACCTATTAGCAGTGGCCTCAGCCACTGGAAACACAGTAGCTACATTTCTGTGCATCCATCTGTGGATGCAAGACTTGATTGCATTGAAACCCTGCTTGACTTGCCCAAAACTTGCAGTTTTACTCTACCCAATGAAGGAACCTGGCTCATTTTTCCAAAAAATAAAGAATTACCTTCTCTCATTCTCCAAGAGCCTGATGGGGCTTCTCTCAAAAAGAGGTGAACCTTTTGAGTTTGCTGATCTGGTCTTTAATGGCTAACCAGGAATTCTTATTTGCACAGGACAGTGACATCTAAGTGTATTTTTCATAGGTTAGTTATTTACACATTAATCATTCTCCTAAAACAGTCATTCCTAATCTGCATGTTAAAATTTACCTGGGGAATAAGCCAAGTAACGTAAACCAACAAAACAGCTACAATGTTGGTTCAGTGCTCAAACTACTGTCTGTAACTTTACTCAACATCAGAGATGTGATGAGGAGATGTGCTATTTTACTTATGTTTATATTATTTATATTATATTTATGTCAAGTGATAATTTCTTTCCCTTTCTTACCTAGATGCATTTGAGTGAGCTTCTGAGTGTATTATGCTTCTCTGGTTAGTAGAGAAAGTTTGTTTATTCAGTTTAGAAGATAACCTGAGTGATGCCTGAAAGAGACACTGGGGGATATAAAAAAAAGTCTTCCTCTCATTTTGTTCATTTTCTCTTGGATAAAATCAGTCATATTCAGGCAATGTCTTCTTGGAACTTCTAGAGAAACTTTTACTTTCATGTATGTGTATGATTCACTTAGGCTTGTTCTTTTAAATAACACAATTTCTTTTCCAAGCAAAAGATGCCTACATGATTTTAACAAGAGATAATGGGTTTATATAATCACAGAATTATTAAGGTTGGAAGAGAACCTTTAGGATCACCAAGTTCAGTCCCACAGGCCTGTAATTCCCCAGATCTTCCTTCTGTCTTTTTGTAGCTGGGGATCATTTGCTACCTTCCAGGCACCTGGGACCTCCCCAGTTAGCCAGGGCTGATGACAAATGATGCTAAGTGGCTCACTGAGCACTTCTGCATCTCCTTTAGTACCCTTGGCTGGATCCCATCCAGCCCCATAGTCTCATGAGTATCAAAGTAATGTAGCAGGTCACTGACCATTCCCCCCCTACATCATGGGGGCTTCCTTCTTCTCCCCAGTATCTTCTGATGAGCACTTCAGACACGTATCTGCCTATGAAGAGCTGTAGCCTCTAGCAAAATGTACTGCTTGCTAAGAGATCTGAATGTAACCAAGAATTGTGAATAGCAACCAGTGCCTGCTTTCCCATTTAAAACTGATGCTTCAATTAAACAACTCATCTTGGCAACAAGATCGATTTATGGTGATTTGGAACAGAAGATTATCGCTGGCCGAGGGCTATGCACAAATCATGAACGGGACAGGACTGCTAGGAGCGTGCCTTGAGCTGTTTTATTTTCCAGCATCAGTCTCATTACACGGTTATGACAATGGGAAGATGCCATCAGCTCACATCCCAGGCAGCAGACCAAGAACTTAATGTTACAGCTTACAAGTTTTTTGACCAATCACACAAAGCAAAAGCATACTGACAGTGGTTCCATCCAATCACTATAAGCACACGTACCTTTGGTTAAAACAATGCTTGCTTATTTCAAATATGATACCTGCTTGTAGGCCTTAAAACACAATGCACAGAGCTCCATTATTAAGCTTAGAACTTCCTAATATCTTGCTAGATATACTTTTCTGTAGCTTAGGGAGCTATTCTAGACAAGCATTAATACACAGACCATTGTTCCATTTGTCCTTTTCTACTTTTTACATATTTTTTCTGCTGACTTATTTTATGGCTACTGCTTAGCTCTAATCATAGTTCTGCTGTCTCTGAGGCCTGCCTTTTGCAGCTTTCCCAAAACGTCTGATTTTATGTCCCACAATGATAATTTTTTTTCATTAATCCAAAAATATTTATTATAATAATAGTAATAAGAATAATAATGCTGCCTCACCAGTATTCCTGGTTTAACATATCTCACCTAAGTACTCACTATACAGAATCCGTACAAAATGTCACCTGTAAACCACAAGACCTTCGGCTTCTCCTGCACTGTCAGACATACCAGGTAGCTTTCACATACAAAAAGTGCAGCAAGGTTGAAAAATAGATTACAAAGTAGTACAAATCTCCATAGAGAAGCACAGTGGTCAGAATAGTAATAAACGTGCACTGTAACTTTGATGGCCAGGACAGGAAAGGTTGGGCAGGAAAAAAGGGTAAGTCTCTATTATCTATCTGAAGACAGTCTTAGCTTCAGCCTTTGCAAGACAAAGAAATGTTATTTTGGTTTGCTTTGCCCAGAACAGCACTTAAATATATTATTACACCTTCACTAAAGAAACCAAACAAAGCCTGCTCAGACTACTACCAGCCAGGGAGATCATTCCCAGCTCCCACAGTTTCTAATGTAAATTCAGTCTCCACTCATTTACTACCAAGAACTACCTATTGGCAAAAAAGTAAGCAGTGCTCTCTAAGAGGTGGGGGCTCTGTGATTCTCAGGAGAGCAGCACATGTCAACATGCCACATGATGTGATCTACCAGTGTTATTCTTTCACCATCTCTGGCAAATAAAACAGTTGCACTTTTAACATTAGCAGGAGCCATTTCCTGACACAATTGCTCAGTTGATTCCAGAAAAACAGCAGTTCCCATTCCACGTCTCTACCCAGCAGGAGTTGTCACCTCATAGAGGAGTGAGCTGGAATATTGCATGAGAAAATCCTCCTCAACCTGACACCACACCTCTTCCACACTAGTTCTATCTTTACCATGTAATAGACCACACATACTAACTTTGAGAGAAGCAAAATTTGCAGACAATGATCAGATTATGAAGAACTTATTCCAGTGAGTTTGTGTTTACAATCTTTAATCAAAATGCATGACTTCTGCTCATCTGGCCCAAGTTTACCATTAAAACCTCTACAGTCATCCTTGGACTGCCACACTCAGAATTTTTTCTGTACTCTTTACATTCCACCTTCAACGTGATTATTCACATCCCCAGCAAGATCTCAGAAAGGTTTCTAACTTACATATTCTAGTTTCATACTTTGTCTTAGGTATTAAATAATATTTCTTTGAACACACTGGTCTTTATTTACCTGTACTGGCATTTTAAGTGGGGTAGGGCTTTATTTCCAATGTATGGCCAGGGCTTCTATATTCCAAATGATGGTAACATATCCTGTCTCTCCTCCATTAAATATTTTTTTTTCTTTTAATTGTTTAGTATATACAAGAATTGTTTAGTAAAAACAATAAAACTACAGCTATTCTTCATTGCATGAGAATTTACCTAGCTGTACAATAATACCGTTAGCATAGAATAACCGCTCAATCTCCTATTCCTGAAGTAATGTCATCTGGGGAAAAAAAATTAAAGAATACGAAAAAACAATGGCAACATTATTTGTCTAAGCAAAGAAAGCAAACTTTTATGGCCACCCCAAGGAAAAGAGTTTCACTGATACATGCATGTTTTACCACACAGCCAGGATTCCACATCAAACCGACAGTTAAAAATGGATCTTATCTTTAAATCTAAATCCATCTACAGCAGAAGTACTCCTTACTAATTCTCCTGGTCCACAATAACAGACTATTTTGTGCATTTCAAAGAAACAGTAAAACCAATTTTAGCCCTGAAACCTAGGAATTATGCAAGGAGAAATCCTAACAAATCAACCCCTTGACATCAGGCATGCATAAAAAAAGATATTATAAGTCCTTATATAAAAGGACTGTATTTTTAAAATGGAAAAAAACCAGAAAAATATAAGCCAGATTGTTTTTACATACTGGTATGATACAAATTGACCTGTGTTATTTTAACAGATCTAGTTTTGAGATCTGATTTCAATTATTTCATTCAATTTTGAATGCTCTAAATTTTGTTTTACCAAAAACCTGGGGGGAAAAAAAATCAAAATTCTTCCTTTCATTTACTAGAATTTTTTAATTCAGCACAGTATTATGGAAAAAATATGAGAATGATGATATGGAACAGAACTTTCCCACACACTCTTTTTGCAAAGTAGAGACAATATTGATACAATGTCAAAATGAAAAAAAAATTAAGCAGTCCTTTTTAAGTTGAAAATTTCCCTATGCATTGTCTCATAAGCAAATTCACAACTGATGCACAAACCTTTCCCAACAGACCACCAGTTGTTGGCTTGGTATATCCCAGTTTGGCCTGGATGCTTTGGGTTTCAATTTCTTTGCTAAGCATTGCAACAAACGTTTATTCACATCATTAGAATTTCAGGCATGCCAGACTCTTCCTCACCCGTCATTGAACAACTCACAAAAGAAGCTAACATGTCCCACGTTAAATGTATTTCCATCCCTAGTGGGATGGAACAGATTGGGAAATGGTGTTCCCTACTATACATTTGGCTCTGCCTCCCACAGCAACTTTCAGATCTGGAGCAGAATCAGCTAGAAAGAGAACAAACTGATACTGCAAATGCAGGGCAGAGAGTAACCAGCAAGGAATGGGGTAAAACAGGGATCTGCAGAGCTCAGCACTGAGCTGAGTTTTGCCTCCCAGTCCTGAGGTGCTGGTTACTGACAGCTGTGAGGCAAGGACAGGAGAACAAAGAGCTAACTGAAAAGAGAACCAAGATCCCTAACATGTCAGGATAGGACCAAAAGCCCTTTCTGCTCTGCTCCCCGCTGGAAGGCCAATGGCTGTACTTTGGGTAATACTGGTCTCCCTCCTCTTAGCGCCAATGGCCTCTCCTCAACCCTCTTCTGTTAATAGAGGATATGTAGCAAGTCTGGCAAACATCTACCCCAGGCTCAGTGTTATTGCCTCAACACTACTGCCTAGGGCCAAGCCCTGGCCACAGGGAAGCACTGGAGCTCAGATTTCAGCATGAAAGGATGACACCAAAAGGATCATATCCCTGAAAAGTCACTTACAGCCTCTGCAAACTTTTATAGTTGGAACTGGCAGAGGGGCCTAACATGAGCTAGTGTGAATCCTTCATTCCAGTTAGGGTATAATTATAGGGTTCTGCTTGACAATGTGACATAGCAGGGGCAATGAAATACTCATTTCACAGTGAGGCCAGAATGACATGGCTACTATGGATGGTTAGGCTACTTAATTTATGGCTCAGAACTCATTTGAATTCATTAAGCATTGTCTACTACATTCAACCTTGCTATAGATAGCTGCTTATAAATTTTATAAGAAATAAACACTTTAGGCATGGGCAATTTATTTCTTCCTGCAACCAGACTATCTTATGTGAAATTGCACACTATGGACAAATACTTGCAATATCTAATTTATAAAAATCATGAAAACCAAAGGCTTCAAACCGTTTCGGCATGGTAGACAGAAGGAAATACATTAGAGGAAGAATAAAAACAAACAAACAAAAACACTTAAGGTATGGAAGGTGCCGCAAACAGTGAAGATTAATGTTTTACAAGAAAGCCACTTATCACTTTCTGTGCTTTCTGTATTTGAAAAATAATTAACCATGGGGTGAGACTTTTAAAGAAGAAAACAAGGCAAACATTTCCTGAATTCTTACAAAGTAAGAAGGTAAATATGTGAACACTTGACTGGAATGAAATAGAATCCCTCAACTTTGAGTGCATTGTTTCCTGTCCTTTAAAAACAGACTAACCCAGTGTGCTCTTCATTAGTATTCTAATTGTCAAGTAGTGCTCAGTGGTTGTCTCAGGCTGTCTGATTAAAAATTAAACAAAATTAATTTTTTTCCATTACCAGATGCATTGAAGGTATGGCGGAGGGGTAATTTTTCTTCCTCTTTTTTTTTTTAATTAAACTCCCTTCCCAACACATAGGATCACACGCTGTCATAGTGGAGCAGTAACTCACTATACTTTGCAAGAGTAGACCATGAAAACTACTTAATTCTGAATTTCAGTGCAAAGGTGTTATTCTCATAACGCACTGCTGCTGTTCTGTTCAGTTCAGCTGATCTTTGTGCTCTCCAAGGGTGAAAGAAAAACTGATGGGACTGTGACTATAGAACATGGCAAACAGCTCCATGACCTGCTGTGGTGCACATCAGACAACTTGTTTTCATCTCAAAATGGACACTGTGCTTTGGTAAGGACATTCTTGTGGATGCGATCTTGGCTCCTGAACAGACTCAGGCATTTATAAGATCTGGACACCAAATGACAAAGTACTCTCTTCTAGTTATACACTTACCTAACAAAAACCTGTACCAACAGGTGTTCCCCTTAATCATGAGAAAGCAATTTTTCAATAATGCTAAAAAGGATGACCAAAAAAGTGAATTTCTGCACAGAACCTCAAGACCCTGGCAAAGATTTTCAGGCACATCCACAGACATCTCTTCAATTTACTCAACTTAAACCATCTTGTGCCTTTGTTTCTTACAATTACAATAGGGATCCTTCTTTCTCTCTTTTAAAGTTAGATACTATGTAAACAAAATTAATTAGTTATGTGTACAGACACTGTAGTTGTACAGGATGGAACTGATTCTATGTTCAGAATACTGAGATTAACAGGACCCAGAGTGTTCCCAAGACACAATAAAAATATACAGTTATTATTTTAAGCTACAGCCAACTAGAATAACATGCCAATCAGTTTGATCAAGGACAAGAGAGGAGTCATGTTAGACTTGAAGTTTTTGAAACTTAGACTATGACTCATTGTTTCATTCATGTTAAGCATGCTGTCAGTGACATTAACTATAGCATTTATAAAACCATTTTAAAAGACCAGGAGAAGTAGTGAACTTGCTAAAAAGCTGTACTCAACACAGTAAGGTTGAATTAACAATCGCCAAAACCTTCAGAAAAAGTACTGAATGAACCTAGAAAGACAGATTTTCTTTAGTAATCAGGCTCTCTTATGCTGGGAACAACATACAAAGGCAAATACAGAAAAAGTGATCAAGTCACTTCTTTTTTTATTTTGGAATATTTGTGGTTACAAATGTTTATTGGCCAGAAAGCAGAGCTTAAGAATTGCAGAATTCTTCTCAATACAACACAATTTATGCTCTCCTTTGAAGAGAGGGCTGTCAGGTATTGCTATGATATTCAGCTTTCCTGCAGTCCTTACATGTGGCTTCTTCAGTGTCTTAAGCACATGCTGGTATGCAGCCAGAGACACTAGGGCCGGACACAATTTTTTGGTAAGGCTCAGCTGACTTCTTCTTTCCCTGTGGAAATGGTGGTCTCACTTGCAAGATAATGCATAAATATTAAGGACCAAGACTAGGAAATTAAATTAAATCCCAAATTTGTTCCCTTGCAACAGGGCCATATCCATATGAGAAATAAACATTTGCAGTGGTGGACTGGAGCAGGTTAAGAGAAAAACAAGAGAGAGAATTAAAAGAAACAGGGCAACTCATTCAAAATTACTGAATCTATACAAGTAGACATCAGACAGGGCCATGAAGCTGGGTTAGCATGTATTTTCTTAAAATCAATTTATTATCCTTTTAGAGTTGATTTGAACCCTGTCAGACCTTTCATATTTTATACTTGATTGTCCAAGTCCTTACTCTTTGAACACAAAAAGTGTTCAATGCCCAAATGCTTCAACTGTAGCCCTGTTAATATAGTGTTCAAAAGGATTTTATTATGGAAGTAATAACAGCAATTCACATGGGATATTTAGTGGCATTTAATACTAGTAATCTTACAAAATGTTTAAGTATGAAAAGCTCTTCTAATGAAAATGTCTTCATGTTTGGAGTTAAATAGCTCTGTGAGTTTTCATGTCCAAATGTAAAATATCTACTACACCCAAAATTTTGCAGGTTTTAAACTAAAAGGATTCTTTCCTGCAATGAAATAGTCTTGGCACCTTAAAATAAAATTCAGCAGTTTTAAACAACCCCATTACCTACTATGCTTCCACACTGTATAATCAACAGCTGAGTAATCAAATTAACAGAGTCCAAAAATGCCAAAAATTAACTGTCACCCACCTGTGACTTCATTCCCCAGGCTGTGACTTTGCAAATTCTTTTTTGGGAGGTGAACTAAAGCAAATAGTGCTGGATTTGTAGTAAAGGGCACCTCTCTAACATTACCATTTTTCACCAGAAACACCTACAGCTTCCCATTCCACCTATAAAGGAAACTGCCTACACTGCGGAGGAAGAACCAAGAAATATTGGCCTGCCCTGATGTTAAATCATTATGGCTATGACAGGCATTCCTACACATGATGCATGTGCAGCTGCAAATAAGGTCACTGTGTTTTCTCCTTGGCAGTTAACACTATGTGCTGAACATCTCTGCTTCCATTTTAAATTTACACTAGCTTCCTTCAAAATTACACAAAAAATTTGCGAAGTAATTAGATTGCTATGTCTAATTAGAAAAGACTTAATTCACTACTGGTATATTTCACCTTTCTGACAGCCAGTTTAGCAATGACTTTCACATATTCAGAGTTTTCCATACTGCTGAGCTACAAACTAATTTACAACCTTTGGATATTGTTATGTGCTTTGACAATAAATAACAGAATCCCCAGATTTCACACTGTATTGTAAGGGGAGCCTAATGACAGCCACATTTTCAGATAAAAATCAGAGCTGCTGGGCTCAACACAATCATGGTGTAGGCACAGACCAGCTCCACATCATGTCTGCAGACACTTCTGTATTTCTAACAGCACACAGGCTTCATCGACAGCTGGGCACAGGTAACATCCAAACCTAAACATTGTAATTACTGAGAGAGCATAGAACTGTGGCAGTGTATACACACACACATTTCTGCCACCAGTTAGAGCAGATCAGTCTGGCACTGAAAAATCAATGGCAATGAGCTTATTTAGAACAGGTAGAGGCCTTGTCTTGAAGAACCTACCTTTTTGTCAATTACACAAATTCATTTTAGCAAAGCAGTGCTTGCTGTACTTTCTAAAAGAATCTTATTAGTACTGGCTTAGCATTAGCTTGGCTACATTTAGAAAATCAGGATTCAATTCATTTGCTTATTGCAGTAGTATACCCCGGCAAAGACAGGATTCACTAAAAACTACTGTGGAAGACAGCTTAGTGAGAGTGTGCTGATAAAAAATATTATTTAAATAATCTCACTGCAAGACAGCATCTCTCATCATGGATGCTGGCCAAGTGCTTCCAATATTTTGTGAGTTAGTGCAGCCAGAGGCAAAAACAAACCCAACAGTCACCAGGAGGATTTGTGGGGCTTCCCCTGGTAGCTTCCCATCCAAGTACGATGCATGCTTTCTGAGATCTGATACCAAATGTGGCAGGGCTGCTGCTAAGAGGGTCACCATGGGATTATTTTAATGTTCACTGAAATGGAAGCAATTTATTACATACTGCAGTAGCACCACTTTCGTTCAAATTATAAGAGGTTGCAAGCAGCCTTTTAAATCTGCTCTGCCTTTCCCTCTGGTCCCAGCTTACCTTCCAGCTTCTCGGACGGATGACGCTCTGCAAAGCAGGCTTTGGAGGTTATACTAAGAACAGAGCATTCAGTAAGTACACTGTTGACCTCCCAGAGCATGTAGGGCTAGAAATATATATCTGCATGCCTAAATTCAGCTTCCCCAATGGCCTAAGAAAGGGATGCATCTGTGGAACAAGTTTCGCACTTAGTTGAATATTATCATAAAACATTTACATGATTTAATTAGATTATGTAAATGCTTTACTCCAATTTGAAGCTTTGAAAATCATAATGTCATGCTCTAAATTATGCAAATATTGAAAATGCTTTTCACAGCAGCAGAAGCAAAGACACAAGTGAGACAGTCCTGCCACATGCCGTTCTGCTGTTCTCTGCTCAGGGAAGACCACACAGAATGCATTACTATAATCTTGACTTTTTCTATTAGGATTTTCTGCACAGGATGTAGTTATTTCGTGCCCTCATTTTATGCTAAGCCCCAAATCCAAATTTGATTTGGAAAATGTTCTGTGGTTTATATCCACATCCTGACTAAGCAGCAGATTTTTCACAATATCCTTCCCCCTCCACTGACACAACATGCACTTCATGGCAAGGAGATCGCAGCAAGGAGATGCAGTAAGAGTTATTCATTGAACCATCTTCCTAAAGTGCTGAGTAGTGGAAAAGGTAAGTAGGTAAAACCTTGGCAAATATTTTTCTCTTAAGTTAACTAACTTCTGCTGTACTCCTGGATAGAATAGTGCTGCCACAGTAGAGCACAAGTCACTAAGAGATCCTGCACCTCAAAGGACATTCTTTAGACAGAACAGGCCTTGATGCACAGAAGTAAGTTACAACAGGTAGAGATGGTGCCAAATTATTTGGGGACAACAGGAACAATCATGTGAGTCAAAAGAACCATCATAAATGAATTGCAGGAATTAAACTGTACACCAGAGTTGGGTAGCTGAATTTTAGCAGGACTTTATTATTCAAAAAATTGCTTTGTTACTATTTCCCAACACAAACTGAGCGCACCAGCTTCCTCTTCTTCAATACAGCAGTTTAGTGTATCTGAAACACTGAAGTCTGATGTTGACAGACTTCGACTGCCAAAATGGACCCTTAAATGGGGTCTCTAGGGTCAACAAATCTTTCTAAACCATCAGAATACCTCACCTTCAACTCCTACTAGTTCCCCGATATTTGGACATCCCCCTCGCCAAACTGATAATCATGTCCAGAATTTAAAAAAAAAAAAAAAAATTATGCTTAGAATTTAAACATTTTGGGATTTTTTGTAAGGCAAGGGAACTTTGAGAAAAACATGTCAGAGAGAGATTTCTTCCTGGGGAAGTTTGGCTTCTCCTCAGCACACTGTTAAAGGAACTACCCTACAGCTCTTCA
Source organism: Passer domesticus (assembly GCF_036417665.1). Classification (NCBI taxonomy): domain Eukaryota; kingdom Metazoa; phylum Chordata; class Aves; order Passeriformes; family Passeridae; genus Passer; species Passer domesticus. The sequence continues at coordinate 18,604,895 of NC_087476.1, read as the reverse complement.
GCCATGGGTGAGCAGAGTAGTTGATGTTCAGGTCAGGTTAGGTCATGTGGCCTTTGATATATCCATGCCAACACAAACCATCTGGGGTAACACCTATGTCTAGCAGCAGCCTAAATTCCTGGCTAACCATAGAATAAAGCTGTCAATTTTTATCTTACACAGATTATCACTCTTAGGAAAGCTGCTCCCTCAGCAATCTCTGTCACCTCTGGTGTGCTGCCTGGCTATGGTTATGACTTCTGAGAAAGCTGATGGTTTGTTAGAAAAGGCAGTGTGAAAGTCTGTGGGGAAAAGCCACACAAAATAAACATAAAACTGCAGACAAGAGTAATCCTATTTGTGGTGGGAAACATTAGCAGCTGAAGGGTTCAATAGGGAAAAGACACCAAAATGCAAAATCTAAAATCTTGTCCATGACAACAATACTTGTCTGCAACACACTTCACCCGTTCCCTTGCTCTGCTTGCTAGGCTTGCTCATTCTCTGCTAACCTCAGCCAGTCATCATAACACTGCTCACCTGGTTTTACAGCACCCTTTATAGCCAATACTCTTCCTAGGACAATCCACCTAAAATGCCATTTTTTTCACCTTTGTGGGAAAGCTACAACAGACTAAACTTGTAGGGACAAATTTATTTTTAAGTTTCATAGAGCACTTTTCAGGGATGAATGAGTGCTCTCTTTGCTGTAAGGATAAAATTGATGCTCATCACTACTCCAGAAAAAGTGAAAACAACCATAAAAAGGCAAGTCATTTTTTAAAAACAAGTGGTAAGAACAACACCCTCTCAACTGAATAGTAAAGTGGTTTTCAAACACTTAGTAGTAAAACTCTCAGTATCCTTTGCCAGCAGAAATTATCCCACAGTAAATAAATAAACCAGATCTGACTCAGTCTCTGTCATGGGCAATACCAGAAGAGCTCTAGGTACTTACTCTTTAGTTCTGACAGGTCTTAAGTCAGGTCATAAGGCTGTCTTACAGGCCTGGCAGCAGAATTAAGTTGCTCTTATTCCAGGTCCAACAATGCCTTTCCTGTGATAGGAATCCTTGAAATGAAACTCCCTATCCAGAACTGCACCCTCCTGTGGTTATCAGACAAAATAAATTGAGCACAGCTGACTGAAATTATTCTGATTCAATTATTTCAACTAACCATATTTATCAGCCTCCTAAACTCATAAATCATAGCAATCTCTGTTGGGAAATTCAAAATTGATGTGGCACCGCCTGACTCAGAGAAGGCGGTAGGCATCTGACAGCCTTGAGGAGCAGCCTTGTGTGAGTTGATTGAAATTTCCAGCAGTATTAATCTTAATAACCTCAGGTAGCTTCCTCCCCACAGCCTATGTCTTTCTGCACAAGCAGCGAGGGAGGGAGTACTGCAGCAATTACTCCCTAGTTCTCTCCAGCTGACTCTGTTTCCTGATGAATATGAACATGTCAGTTATGCTCAGCCTTCATCCCCTCTCAGCCCTCAGCAATGACCAGTTCAAAACCTGCAGAATTTTTAAGACACAGAAATAGAAACCAGACTACCTCTCAATAAAGCAGCAAGAAGACTCAAAACTAAAAGCTTTTTTTCTCTGCTGTAGAAGAAGTGCCTGTGAACTGTAATAGAAAAAACGTAGAGCATTTCTCTTATTCACAAAATAGATTGAAGCTATTCAAATTGTATTAATGCTGAAAATAGATTATTAAAACACAGATCAGAAATATGCATCCATCTAGGAAACTGAGCTCAAGTAACCATCCCTCACAAGTGACAGGATGGTCAGAAGTTGAAGTTCACTGGTGTTTGCTTTGTGATGGATTGAACAGCTTCCATTGTGATGAACCTTTAATTTGTGCCTTCCCCAACACACTTTCCAATATTAATACGCACGAGATTTCTTCCACGTCACCCAGACTGATTTCTAGGAAAGGAAAAAAAAAAGGCAACATCGAAGCATCCACCACCACCTATCAGCTGCTATTGGCAAACATGTATCCACCCAAGCCAATCTCTTTCATACTTGAAAATAAAAGTTATGCAGTTACTCTCATGATGATAAAGACAGATTCTTAAGAAGATGCTTTCCTGTTTGTGCATATCATTATCCTGAATTGCATAATCCTTTGTTTGAAGCAGCTTTAGATGGGTAACCTCTCAAAACATTATATGTGTGTATTGAGACATGGCAGGAAATCCTCAAGTGTTTCACCCCACAAACTGCATGCTGGAAAACAGATCCTTCCTATTCACAACCTTGGCAAAGTCAAATTCCAGGCATTCTCCCCACCCACTACTTTCCACGCAGAGTCAAAACTTGTTCATTACTTGCCTTAGCAGAAACTCTTTCAAATGACGAAAAACTAACACTTGCAGGTTTTTTTCCCTTCCAGTGTGTTTGAAGACAAGTTCAATTTATCATTATATACTATGTTCCACCCATCCTCCTTGGAAAACAGAGTGGTGTAAGGGAAATCATATACGCTGTTGGGCTAGAATTCCAGCTCTTCTCTGTAACAAAATGCATAATCCCCACTTTGTTGCGTGAATGTGATCTCTTAAGTTCTGATATTTGCCAGTATTTTGACTGGTATTTATAAGAAAAACCTTTCACAGTTAAAAACAAACAAATAAAATATTCATAATTTGGCTAAAATTTCCTCATTTTGAAACACATTATCCAACACTTATCCAACTCTGTTCACTGCTGTTCCACAAAGCTCAAATATCAATACCATTTCTGCTATTTGCCAGTCTTTCTTGTCTTCTCAGGCCTCTGCAAATGTTTGGCAATGGCTCAGTGAGTTTGTCTGCCAAGTCTGTTGCCACCCCAGGATTCAGCTCATCTAGACTTGCCGATCAGTATGTGCTATCTTTGGGTTTTCCACATTCTCCTCAATTCATTCTGTTTAGGAGCTTTTCCACAGTCCCTCCTGCCAAAATCCAGAACTCGGCACGGCATCAGAATAAATGGACAATTTGCTGAGAAGGTACATTAGAGGTCTTCCCTGCTCAGCCCAGCTGCCTGGCAGCTGTGCTTTAGCTCCAGGGCAACGGCAACCAGGCATCTTCACACTGGGTGCTTGACTCCTGGATTTAGTAAGACTCATTCATATCCTTCTCCCCAAAGCTATCTTCTGCACAGGAGCACTAAGACTCCCTTATGAAGTTGGAGCAGCCATAGCACCGAAAGCATCAAAGAAGTTTTCTCAAGAGTAGCTCAGAATTTCTTTGCTGTTAGTACGGAAGGAAGAGTGGGCCTCAGATACTTTATTAATCACATTAATATCTTGAGCTGTTCTGACCATGACACTGTCTTAGGGGAATATAGTATCTGTCATAAACAAGAATTTTGGCAGATTTAACTAGTGACTCTAGACTCAACATTAACGGCCCACTTGAAATTTTTTTCCTGCCTCTCACGTTACTGGTTGCTTGGGTTAATTACCCCTTCTGGTAACTTCACACCAAAAGGGAAAGAATAATAAAGAGCTAAAGATCCTAAAGCCCTAGAATGTACATGCTTGAACTAATAACTTATGGTTATTAGTTATATGTTTATTATATATAAGTAACCTACATGTTATATATATTAGTTATATATTGGTTATATGTAAGTAACCTACATGAAGTATCTTCAATATCAGACCTAAGATGCTGCAACATAAATGGCAATTCTCTAACACTTAAATTGGTTAACATAGGAAGATCAACATGGCAGAAATTTAAGGACTTTTAATATCATGGCCAAAACAAGCAGATATTCTCATTGGGGTTTTTTTAATCCTTACCCCTGTATTCTTTTCTTTACTTACTGCTAATTTCTTTCCTATTTCTGTTTTCCTATTTCTCTTTTCCAAAGATCTTTTCCAAAGTGATCCAAATTTCCCTGATCTTGTCCTTTTCAATTCACTTTTCATCCTGTATTCGTCAGTCTTGCTTTTCACTTTTTTGTCTCCTGTGTCTTACTCCAGATCTGTTCATGTCGTTTTCTTCTCACTTTGCAAGATTCTCACTGACCAAAGTGGTAGGTGGAATAAGCAGAAGGAATATGCAAATTGTTCAGGGATGTACCCATGGCTTCATACTTTGGAGCTCACTTTAAGGGAAGGCCAGGCTTTATGAAAAACTCATGTGCAGTTTTCTCTCAGTCACTTCACATGCTATTCCAGAAATCATAGGCCTTCTGCAGCTTCAGAACAGCACTCATATCTCAAGCAGCACAAGCCAATTATAAATACTTTCTTCATATCCTCTAGCAAAAGAAAAAACACCCTGGACATTCTCTGTGAAGCCAAATGGAAGCTCTACAGCACTACAAACTTGTATCCAAATGCTGATCTTAATGATGACTACCTCCTTTTCACTGCACCAGTTAAATCAAAGGCATATAAGACACCATGTGGTGTCTTACCACGTCAGACTAGTCAGACAACACTGTTGAAGTCCATCTTACATCAGCTGCAGAATTTCAGTCTCAAATACTGCCAGAGTTCCCAAACTGAAAGATTAAGAAATTCCAAATGCAGAGGCCAATCCAGTATTAATGCTTTCTGTTCCCTGTTGGAAAACTCTGTCTTCTGGAAGCTTAATTCTTTACAAAGCACTGTTTCAAACTAATTTAAGTGTTGCACATAATCCAGATCATATGTCTTCCTCTTTTCACTCAACTTCAAGGTACAAGGTAAGAACTAGGGACCTAGAGCTAACACCCAGATTACCTAAGCTATCCAATATATGCTCTTCATTAATTCCAACTCCATTGGCTTCAGGATAGATCAAACTAATTTTAGCATTAACACCACAGGAAAAGTCCAGGTCAGTACTGAGTACTGTGGTTTGGTGGTGGGTTGGGTTTGTTTTTTTTTTCTTAATATTAAGTTAGCACCATTTTAGTTCAAGTTAAACAGATTGTTATTTCAAGCTTCTCATTCAATGGCCAAAATTTGTATTGACTTTGATCAGTTTCACTTAAATCATGTTCAAAACTTTCATAAAATATTATAAATTCATTTCTTCTTCAATAATTCACTTTCTGTGGGGTAAAAATCCCACATATCAAGCAGCTTTGTAATTCCATACCAGAGACATATTAATATATAATTATGAAAAGAAAAAGATTTTCAGCACCATACCTAAAAAGAAACAAATTTTTAGACAGCAAGACTGACATTTTTAAGGAATACTATAACTCACTTTTTCAAAATCAAGACCTACTGAAGTTTCTTACCTGGACACAATCTGCAAAGAAAGAAAATCATTTAAGAGGTGTTTGAAAACAGAATAATTTTGTGCTTACCAAATGGTGCTATATGACTGTATAAACAGAATTCTCTGAGACACTGAAAGGAACCCAAAGCTGTGAGATAAGTCAGACCATGACCTGAACTTCCAAAGCAGTGATGGGCTTCTTGCTGTACAGCAACCTGCTTGCCTTCGCTGTTATTGCCACAGAGTATTTTGCAACAATATTGTTTCCAAAACACAATACTATAATTCTGTAAGAAATTCACCTGAGACATGAGAGTTTTCTCAAAACCCCTATAACAACGAAAATAAATATACAGAAAGAAACATGCAAAGAAACACACAGGAGCAATGTGCCTTAGCTCTAGACATAAAACTTTAGAGACTAAGTTATTTAATTTCCATTTTCTACCTTTTCTGGTGAATAGCACATACCCAGGAAGTTAATTAAAGACTGGACAACCACATTGGATTCTCTGCCAGTACTCTTTGTAGCGTGCATCAACTGGTGGTTCAAAAGGATTTTTCTAAGCCAGGGATGCTGATATTATACTTAGCAACATTTATGTTGCCATCTTGTTGCAAAGGTTTCATACCTTCTTGGTGATTTTCAGGGGCAGCTCCCCACAGCATTGACTCCTTCTTCTCAGCACAGCCAACAAACTCCATCTCACATCTCAACCAGCCAACCTGCTCTTTTACAATACCCCTCTTAATTTGATCCAGCTGTGGCCTATTAAGGGCAGGCTTGTTCTTAATGCTTGATAATTGGCACAGCTGTAACTCCTTAAGGGCCAGATTACCTTCACCACTATCTCTATTCTCCTACATTTTATCTATCCACACCTTTATTGGCTTCACCTTTCAAGTACTGTTTCAGTTACTTCCAAGTCATGTAAACTTTAATGAGATTTTTTTCTTTGTGCAGTTTTTTCGCTGTTTTGTTTGTTTTTTTTTTTTTTTCTGGGAGAAAGGGTTGTTTAAGGCAAGTGCCACAGCTCACCTTCATGCCTGTGAAGACCACTTTATTTCGTATGCTTTGAGCCACCACATGCAGATTACATTCAATAACCTCTAGTTCTGGTATCAGGAGAGACAGTGAACAATCACTCCCTATTCATCCTCTCCCTCTGCCACTTTTGATTTTATGGACTTTTATCATTCTGTCTCAACCATCTGCCTTTCAGTCTATTTAGTTATCCTCATACAGGGGTTACCTTCTATTCCTCATTCCTCTCACACCATCTAAAAATTTTCAATTTTACTGCATTAGGCTGAAGACGGAAAAAAACCACAGCTACACACAGTATTACAAATGCACATACACCAGAGATTTATGAACATATATTATTTGGGGGGATTAACAAATGCTTTGTTTTCTTTGCTTGCTTCCTAGTAATTCCCAACATTTTAATTAAAACTTTGAACTCTATTAAGCTGATGTATTTAAAGATCTATAAAACCCCCAAGATCTTACTGCCAAGTAATAGCCCTATTGGTGGTCCACAGTATATAAAATAACTGTTTTCTCCCATATTAGTTACTTAACATTTCCTGCACTGAATTTCATCTACCATTTTTTCTTCCATGAGATAATGCCATTTCATAATTCTTTGGCCATCTTTACCTCTTTGAGCAGTCAAACTTTGCCATATTTTTCTGCAGCCCTTTTTCCAAAAGGTCATGAGTATACTGTGAAACACATGCCTAGGCACAGATCCTTGTGGACTTCCCTCGTAATTTATTTTTTGCCACAAAATGTGATGATTTATTCCTGCTTCCTATTTCCTTTTAATCAGTTATTTAACCATCTTAAAACCCTTCCTTTCATCCTACAGCAGCTTGCTTGCTCCAACAGCCTGGGATGAAACCTTGTCAAAAGCCCTCCCTTTCAGAAAGTAATTTCCATATTGCTGCCAGTGCTGTACACATAGCCCAGATTCTGCTTTACAGACAGCCAAAAATGATTAAAAATTGACCCTTCCTGCTCTCCTGATTCTATTGTAATGCATTTTCATTGACAATGGACCTGCTAGTCCACCCTTCCTTTCCAGTGTTCACCCACTCTCTTCTTCCCTATTGAATGATACACACGTTTAAAAAGACAAACAAAAGATTTCTTGATTCAGAGTTTCCAGTTCATATAAGCTCACAATATTAAAGGAAATACAGCCACATAAAAAATAGCCTGAAATCTATCCTGCATTTATTACATGTTAAAAATCAAGCCAAATCCCACACAATGTTAGGCAATTTCCCCGTCACCTTCACACTGCCAGCAATATACACTGCCCGACAAAGTTCCATTAGACCTTTATTGCTAATGTGAAGAAAGTTTTAAGGAGTCCTGCTGCATACCAAAGATATACTGCAGAGGTTTTTTAATTTTTTTTTTTTCCAGAGGTGTGGGTGGGGAGGGTGGCACACAGGCAGGACAGACACGATAACCAACAAGATTTTGTGCCTGATGAAAAGCTCCACATAAAAAGCAGCAGCCCAGCCAAGGATTTTGACGTTCAGACAACTGAAGTACTACTGATTTGGAAACTGAGTTCTTCTTACAGTATGCAGGTGAATAGCTCATGCCTAATTACAGATTGAAATAATTTGAAATAGAAGAAGTTTAATATAAACACAGAAAATCAGATAATCAGAATTTCCAATGAAGCATTCATTCTGGAGCAGATAGCTAACATCATTAACACAAATGCAAACAATAGTACAGATGATTTAATTGGATTACTTCACTTTTTTGATTTTTTCCAAATAAGCTCCTTACAAAAGCCAGAAATGGAATTCAACTGTCATCTTTTCAGGATGTTTTGGCCTATAGCAGTCAGTCATGCTCTCCAAACGTGATCTCACTGAAGCAGCTGTATGGATACAACAAACCACATTTGGACGTTTTGATCCAAGAGTGGATAAGAACAAGCAGAGGTGAGCAGCATGCTGTCCCTCACCACTAATACCAACAGTTGACATAGCAAAAGGAGGGATCCCTGGAAGAGGTTGGTATTGATCTTTCCATCCCATGTTCATTGCCATTTTTTCAGAGTAGTCTTACACAATGCTACCACAACCAACACTGTCACACGTACCCAAGTTCTGAAGCTAAAGGGAAATAGCAGTGTTGAAAAGGCAGCAGAGAATAATTAATATTACAGTTAGCCTGGGTACACAAAGAGCAAGCAGCGAATCTTCATCTTAGTGCAAGCTCTGCCAGGGGAAGACAGGATGTCAATATGTACAGGAATGTTTCACCATGCCTTCCACCTAGGTTTGAAATTTCCTGTATTTTCCTATAGCACAGCATCTGCCTGTTCTCAGCATTTGTAACAACATAGCAACCAATGTCTAGGTCATCTATTGCAAAAAGTAGGATATAGCAAAGGATATTTTGTGTTTAGTTGCAAGCCTTTTACATCATGCCAGCATACTGCAGATTGGCACGGATTTAGAAGGGTAAGAAAGTCTAAGCAGACAAATATCAAAGAGGTTTTTCAGGTCAACAGTAGCACAGCTCCAGAGTCCCTCACAGCACAGCTTAACCTATAAATATGGGATAACATATTATGTGAGTATATCAGAGATTTTGGTAAAGACTAATATTGTTTCCAGTAACAATACATAGCTGAGAACTGCATTTAGTTCACAATTTGCAGGATGTTACTTTGTTGCTACTACCGTAAGGCTCAAATGAAAAATACATTTTGAAGGTTTCACTTTCACAAAAAAAATTGCTTCTGAAGACATGCAAAAATGGGAGAAAAAGTTTTAAAATATTAGATGGTATTAAGAAAGCCTTTTAAGACCACTCCCAACTGTATTTGTGGCCTGAACAGTTAGCGGAACATGGCCCTAGCTAAAGGCAGAAGGCTGCTTATACAAGAAATGTACGGTATTATTCTTCAAAACAAGTAGAACACTTCTGCTGCATGAACCCTACATTGTCCCAGTTTTGTATCAGCATAATTACATTTCTGTAGTTCCTTATATTTTCATAAAGCTGATGTAATAAAGCGATAGTATGGAATGTACCCATCATCACCATAAACTTTAGAGTTCACAAAGTGATTAGCCCCTCAACCATCTAGGTAGCACAGCCTTCAGAAAACGGATCATAGTTTTTCAAGGCAAATACAAAAGACAAAATTACAAGTCTACATCAGTATAGATATTCCTAACAAAACTGTAATTTTTTTTTTCTTAAAAAAAACAGATCCTGAAAAAAACCTTTAACAATACCTACCAGTTGTGTACATCAAGTTAATAACTCCAGAATAACTCAAACAAATTATAACAGTATATGATATTTAAGGGCTCTCGGAACCCTGTTAATAACCAGTCTCCCATCATAACTTAAAGATGCAAACAGCCATGGGTCTGCTGAGGACCATTCAACTGCATATACGCTATCTTCATGTTCTTCATAGGTAGCTATTACACTGTCCTGAAGAGGCTCTTTAATCCTAAAATTGAAAACAAACACCAAAAAAATAGTAAGGATTTGTGAACACACTTGATTTTAAAGGTCATATTAAGTGTCACTAACATCTAGACACAAAATCCCTTTTAAAGTAAAAGAATGCAGTAGTAGGTTCTAAGGGAATATTTTCTACCTTACGTTTGCCTGTACTTATGTTTTACATGACAGCCAAGTCACGTCAGTGCAAAAGACCCCATTTACAAGGACACAGTAACTCTTTGTTTAAATTTCTCTAAATTTCAGTGCATTTCCTGTCTCTCAGAACCTACTCTAAACATCTCTCTCTCACTCTCTAAAGCAAGTTAAACTACGTGGCATGATCTAAATGCACAACTTTTTACAAACATCTTTTCTCTCATCATGTTACATCCCATCCTCTCCTCCTTCATTGTTAAATTAATTCTCAAAATAAATTAGAGTCTTAGAGATAAGTAGATGGGTAAGAAGTTGCAGTCCCTAACATCAGTCTTTCCTGTGCTGCCATCCTGGACCCACGCTCTCCAGAATTATGAAACGGGGATGGAGCCACCACTCTGATTTTTATCTCCTATTGCTAAAGTTATATCAGCACCAGATCCTCATCTACTATTGTATACCCCACCTCTCACTGCAACAGCCAAGCTCCCGGTCACCTACATCATAGAGAAACACAAATTCCCTTCTGCATTGTAAATATTCAAGCTATTTAGGAAACTCTCAGAAATCCAAACCACTCAAGAGTCATTGATTGTACTCTGCAAACTGAGTACAGCCCTTCTTGCCTCCATTCCCAAAGCCAGTCTCTCCTCTCAAAGCACCACTACAGCACATTA